>NC_079404.1:16496681-16796681 GCF_029220125.1 Pseudoliparis swirei
GGTGTAACATAAAGCACTGGTCTGAAAAGTCTCTACAGCGTCGGGATGTAGACTCATTAAATTTAGCCTTTTTTTTCTTTTTTTCTTCATAACAAACTGAGTTATATTTAGATCATGCTGGAACAGGCTGCGTGGCAGTAACAAGCAAGGTGACATGAATGTCTCTGCACAGCGGTTTAATGTGCCCATGGTTGCTTGACCCATCTTCAGGTTTAAATTATAATTTTAGAAGTACTTTGTTTTTGGCCAATTAGACAGTGGGCTGCATTTATCTTTTTTTTATGCTTTCAAGATACATTTCAATGAGATTTAATCTAATTCTACACTATATTTGATAGAGCTTAATTTTGTAGTGTACATACCTAGAGGTCTCTAAATAGCAGTCTGGTTTGTACAGGTTAGGTGTGAGCCTGATAAACTGCAGAACACTAGTTTATTTGCTTAAAAATACAGATAACTTATAAAACATTGCCATCTAAGAAATCAGAGAATGGGACCAGTGACCAAAACCAGCAAATACTTAGCGACCAACACCATTATGATGGTCGCACGTTCAAGCCTTCCTCATCACAACTGGTGAAGATCTGAGCTCTCTCGTCCAATGGGCCTCTTCCTATTGAATACTTGAGTTGTTTTCTCCCCTTGTGTTCTCCAGCTTCATGTACGGGGAGCTCACGGACAAGGACACAATGGAAAAAGTGCGACGAACATTCGAGAATTACGAGATGAACTCGTTTGAAATACTGATGTATAAGAAAAACCGTAAGTAGCGCGTCTCACCTGAGGAAAAGAGTCCAGTTTGTTTCCCCTCTCTTGTCGTGCAAATGTATTCAGACTTCCTGTCACATACAGTCGAGTTCAAAGGCAGCCCAGAACATTCCTACCTCCTATGGAAATGTGGTAATTATTTGAGAGCCAGACCAGAGAAACCTTCCATAAATGTATTCTAGTTTCCATTAGCATGTATACCCTCCCTCCGCTTGCAGGTGTTACAGGAAAACCAGCACGTTTAGAACATCTCAGTTTACACCACGAAATCAAGATTTCCTGTCATGTTGTCAATGTAATTTCCTCTAAGTATAAGTGGATGATGCAGCAGCTAAATATGAGTGCGTTGTTCTTTTTCCACCTTCAGGGACGCCCGTTTGGTTTTTTGTGAAGATTGCTCCCATTCGAAACGAGCAAGAGAAAGTGGTCCTGTTTCTTTGCACATTCAGCGACATCACCGCCTTCAAACAGCCCATCGAGGACGACTCCTCCAAAGGTCAGTGTCGACTGATTCTACTTGTTCAACGTCATGTCTTCAGGAAGGACGTCTTTTATGACGCTGCCGATGAAAATTGATTCTTTAAAAATGTTTTGCACATTGCGCGGTAGACTCGTACACACAGTAATGGTTCTTAAATGGTTCTTTAAAAGGCTTTGTGGTTCTACGAAGAACCATCACCTGCTGAAGAACCATTTTTTCGTTTGAGGGATCGTTATAGGTTATTTAACCCTCCTGTTACCTTAACATTTTCTAACATATTTTACCCTCTGGGTCAATTTGACCCCAGCAATTAAAACCTCCAGGAAATTATTAGAATTAATATTGTTTCCCAAGTTTAAGTGTGAGGTACTTTATGTTTGTTTGTTGACTACCTAAATAGCCCTTTAAATATATAAAAAAGTTGATATTTCTTGTATGTTTGACACAGTGAAAAACAGCCTGGGGTCAAATTGACCCCAAAGAACACCGACATTAAACATTGCATGGGGTCAAATTAACCCTAAAGGTAACAGGAGGGTTAAAGAACTCTTTAAGGAAATGGTTCTTTAAAGAACCCTGGTTTGAAAACTCTTTGTGGAACCAGAAATGGTGCCTTAAAGAACAATTTTTTTGAAGGTTTTCTAAGAACCCTTTATAGGTTCTTTGAAGAACTCTCTCATGAAATGGTTCTTTAAAGAACCCTGGTTTGAAAGGTTATTTGGGGAACCAAAAATGGTGTTGAAGAAACATTTGTGAAGGTTCTTTGAGATACCTTTATATATTCTTTGAAGAACTCTTTAAGGAAATGGTTCTTTAAAGAACCCTGGTTTAAAAGGTTCTTTGTAGAACCAAAAATGGTGCCTTAAAGAACAATCTTTTGAAGGTTAACCCTGGTTTGAAAGGTTCTTTGTGGAAACAGACATTTTTCTTCTATGGCTTCACTCTGAAGAACCATTTTTGGTTCCAGATGGCACCTTCATTTTTCTGTGTAGGACTGCAGACACGTACAGAGATTATAAAACGAGAGATGCAGAGGTAACGTTCCTCTGCCAGCGATCACCATCCGACCCTGTGCGTTGTGCATCTGACAAAGGCCCACTCAGTCAAATACCCATCATGATGTTGACATGTTTATCATTACTCAACACAACAGATGAGTCATTGGACAGCTGCTGAAGATGAGCCAAAACAGAACCTGAACCAGTGCAACTCCAAACAAGCATCAGTGATGAAAATCAGATGGGGAATCATTATGAAATGAAGATTGTAGTTGTGCTTCGATTGGCCAAGCATGTTGCTCGAGTAATGATTTAGCTTTTGCCCTCTTTCTATCAATCGATCAATAACCAGCATTGATTTGTGCCGCCTTAGAGCGACCGAAGGCAAAGAATCCGACAAAGATAGAAAATAAAAATAAAAAGTGCAGTAGCCGACAAGCGCTATATGTTAGAATTGTCCTCACTGTTTATTCTGACCAGCAGTCGCTTTTTAGCCTGAACTTAGTCCTTTAAACCCACAATAACAGATTGTTTGGGCCACAGACACAAGTTGTATACAGAACATTGACGTACTATCTCTCACCTTTTAATGGGAATCTTTTAGCAAATGGTTTCCTTTTTTTTCACGCAACCAGCTGGTGAGGAGCAAATGTGAGTCTCATTTCAGCTCTGTTTTTAGACTCAACCAAAACATCTCTTTTTAATTTACATTCTCCTCTGTTGTATATAATAAAGGCAAAACATTCCTTAAATACTGTCAAGTTGCAGTGCAAAAGTTACTTTTTATTTTGTGTAATTCAGTATTTCCATTTTATGTCACATTATCAGTCACACCTTCGGTTCAGGATGAGAAGTTTAATTTAAAATAAGTTTTGTCTGAAAATCTGTGTTGCACTTACTTTGGTGCTCAGGAGTAGTTTTAACGGATTGTTTTTTACGAAAAACAGCTGCCCGCTGCAGCCAAGAACGACGAGAGCAGAGAGAGTAGTGAAACACAAAAGTTGCGGCCCAGAAAACAAAAACCTCAGCTGATGGATGTTAGGAAACTTCAGTAGACTTTGAATTGCCCTGAAAAACATGCGTTTGGAACGAAAAAGACGACCTCTTTGGTTCTGCTGCATCAATTTTGATAGTCACAATATTACAGGAATGTAACGTTTAATTAGCTGAGTGTTAATTAAAATGAGTTTGTTCACTAATTATTCTTAATGGAACAGTAGTCAACGGTTAAAAGTTCTTAAATCCACCAGAAAGATGAATTTAAAAGCGAGATACAAACACATAAAAGGTTATGGAGTAGAATATAAACTGTGATTGAAAGACTAATTGGACTTTTTACAACGAGCAGCGTAAAACATGTTAATGGCTTAATACTGCTAAAACATTTACATAAATAAAGCCATTAGTTAAAATGTAACGTCTGTTTTCTTGGAAAGCTGTATTTTCAGAACCTCCTCGGAACTCTGAAAAGGTGCCGTAGCCCCAGAGGAATGTACAGTACTGGGTCTCTGAGGTAGAGTGGGCCGTTCACTCATCGGAGGATTGGCTGTCCGATCCCCGGCTCCTCCAGTCAGCATGTCGAAGTGTCCTTGGGAAAGATACTGACCTGTGTGTCTGTGAATGACAGCTGGTGGCACCTTACATAGCAGCCTCTACCATCAGTGTATGAATGTGTGTTTTTAATGGGTGGATGTTGATACGTAATGTGCAGCTTTGAAGACCTAAAAAATAAAAGTGCCGTATTAATGCAAAACATTTACCAGAAAACCTCTTGGAAGATCATCGCGTTAAAGAGTGTGCATGCTTTATCTGTGTATTCCTCAGGCTGGGGGAAGTTTGCCCGACTGACTCGAGCTCTCACGAGCAGCAGAGGAGTCTTACAACAGCTGCAGCCCACCGTTCACAAGGGAGAGAATGTCCACAAGCAATCCCGCTTAGCTGAGGTACGGGGGACTGTATCTGGTTTGTATTTCTGATTTGATTGAGTAAATATAAGCACTGTAGGTGGGAACAGACTCTGGACAGAGGAATCTTTGAGATCAGGTCACCGACTTGGAGTACAGCGCTCCTCTTAAGAGCTGGTGATCTATAGTCAGACAGTACGGCTCCAAGCTCCAGTATTGTCTGGCCTCCCGCTGTGTTTATTTATTCATCTGGGTTTCTGGGTTTAGCTGACTGGCTCTTTTTGTTAGGTACTGCAGCTCGGCTCAGATATCCTACCTCAATACAAACAGGAGACTCCCAAAACCCCTCCCCACATCATCCTGCACTACTGCCTCTTCAAGACCACGTGGGACTGGGTGATCCTCATCCTCACCTTCTACACGGCCATCATGGTGCCCTACAACGTCTCCTTCAAGACGAAGCAGAACAACGTGACGTGGCTGGTGGTGGACAGCATCGTGGACGTCATCTTCCTGGTGGACATCGTTTTGAACTTCCACACCACGTTCGTCGGACCCGCCGGCGAGGTCATCTCGGACCCCAAGCTGATCCGGATGAACTACCTGAAGACCTGGTTTGTTATCGACCTGCTGTCCTGCCTGCCGTATGATATCATCAACGCCTTCGAGAATGTAGACGAGGTGAGTGCGGTGGTCTGCTAATTTCTTTGTCTGAGTGGATTGTCAACAAATACATTGGTGTTTTTGGACTCTTGGTTCATGTCGAGTAATGTGAATACATCATTTTCAGGTTCAGAAAATGTTGACATTTTAAGTAGTCAATAAAAAATTAATAATAAAATAATCAGCAAATTGTTTGATAATCGATTATTCATACTTTGTTAAGCAAACAGACAAAACTCCTCAAATTTAAGAAGTTTACATTCTTCTTTGGGATAGAAATTATCGGAAAATATCTTTGAAATAACAATGAAATGTATTCATCGTTGTTATTTTTATCTTGGGGTTTTGGAGAGCTGGTCAGACAAAACAAGCAATTTGGTGAATCGGATTACCTCAACTTGAGCTCTGTGAAATTGTAAATGGCTTTATTTCTTAGTTTTTTACCTTTTATTGCCTTAAGATGTGGTGTGTAATGTCTTTGTAATGCCACGTTCAGAGAATTGAAGTTGCATCATTTTGCTTGCACTACTGAGTCCATACAATCTAAATGTAGCACTTACTAAACCAACTAACCAACAGCAGGGCAGGAATATGCAACATTCAACCAAACTGTTGAAACTCTGAGATGAGTCGAAATAATTATGAATTTTTTAATATAAGAAATATACATAAATATGTTATCTACGTAATTATATATATATATGTATGTATATATATAAATATATATGTGTGTGTATATATATATATGTGTATATATATATATATATATTACACATTTTGTTTTTAGGAATATTTCCTTATAGTCACACTGGAGACTCACATTCACACCGTTACACAAAGGCCAGTTTTCTATGAACGGACGACTGATCAACAAAGAGAAACTCATCTGTTAATTGCAAGTAAATAACCTCCATCATTGTACTGAAACATCAACGCTTTTGAGTACTGAAACCAAACAGCGACCGCAGCACACAGGAGGCCAGTTGAGTTAGCTGTTAAATGTTAATGTTTAACGTAACTTTGCGCCAAGTTGTGATCCGATACCTGCGGTGGATGTGGTAGAGCCAGGCCCTTCGGCTACAAGGAACGTGGATTCCCAATTTTGAGAAATCTCCAGTAAATAATGTCTTTTACTAATACAATGACAAAAATGATTTATTTTAATGCTAACACATTTGAAACGTTGTATTTGTGCTCTGTCTGCGCCGCTTTTGGCCATTTAAATTGGGACAGTGGCAAAAATTCAAGAGGTGATCATTGCTGAGGTTCTTGACAGGTTATTAGTTTTCTCACGCAGGAATTCAGAACTGACATGACGCTGATAATCGGAGCCCGTTCACATGGAGGTTGTTGTCTACAGTGACGGTGAAAAGCCGAGGTTGGAATGAGCAACATAATAATATGCTCGTTGTGAATTCATAAATGTTTGAGCGTAATGACTTTTTGCTGGAGCGCCATCGCAGTATCTTGAGATAATTGGCACATTTTAATTGGGTAAGGAGTGTTACATTATTAAACTGATGCACCCTTCAGAGCTCTGCTGTGTCGCCCTGAAACCATTAACACCTAATGACAGCTGACAAAAGGGCTGAATCCTCTGCTGTGATTAAAAATCAGGCGTGTTTTACAGAACAAACATTTTGAGTCGTTCCCTTTTAACTGGATGAATTATTCTTATTACGTGAATACGTTAGATTGTATAGTGGCGGTTGAATATTTACTGAAAGTCTCAGTGTTTGGGTTCAGACTTCAGTAGAAAGAAACAAAAGAACCGGTTGTTTATTTGTTGACCAGTTAGGACAGTTATGAGTTATATCTCGAGCTGCAACTGATATAAAATATATTTTTATGGTGCAGCCAAAGCTTCTGAATCGGCTCCAAATGTTCACACGCATTGATTTAAATGGCCTGCTGTCCTGCCTGCCGTATGATGTCATCAACGCCTTCGAGAATGTAGACGAGGTGAGTGCGGTGGTCTGCTAATTTCTTTGTCTGAGTGGATTGTCAACAAATACATTGGTGTTTTTGGACTCTTGGTTCATGTTGAGTAATGTGAATACATCATTTTCAGGTTCAGAAAATGTTGACATTTTAAGTAGTCAACAAAAAATAAAATATTCAGCAAATTGTTTGATAATAGATTATTAATACTTTGTTAAGCAAACAGACAAAACTCTGGTGCTAGTGAGAGTGTGCTCACCTGTGTGCGCGCATCCCGGCTGAGCGATGCGCGCGCCGGCATCGGAGCTCTGCGGCGCGGGAGACGGAGAGCGGAGAAGTGTTAACGCGACACGTAGAGACAGAAATGACATGCTGCTGGTTAGAGATGATCAACATCAGATCGGTCAGTACGCAAAGGCGCGAAGTAACACAAGTGGCATTACGCATTGTTGATTATTTTCGCCCATGCGTACCTGCGTACCAGTTATGTGCACCCCTGTATATATATATATATATATATATATATATATATATACACTACCGTTCAAAAGTTTGGGATCACCCAGACAATTTCGTGTTTTCCATGAAAACTCACACTTTTATTTATCAAATGAGTTGCAAAATGTATAGAAAATATAGTCAAGACATTGACAAGGTTAGAAATAATGATTTGTATTTGAAGTATTAATTTTTTTCTTCAAACTTTGCTTTCGTCAAAGAATGCTCCTTTTGCAGACCTTTGGCATTCTAGCTGTTAATTTGTTGAGGTAATCTGTTGAAATGTCACCCCACGCTTCCTGAAGCACCACAAGTTGGATTGGCTTGATGGGCACTTCTTGCGGACCATACGGTCAAGCTGCTCCCACAACAGCTCAATGGGGTTGAGATCTGGTGACTGTGCTGGCCACTCCATTACAGACAGCATACCAGCTGCCTGCTTCTTCCCTCAATAGTTCTTGCACAATGTGGAGGTGTGCTTTGGGTCATTGTCCTGTTGGAGGAGGAAATTGGCTCCAATCAAGCGCTGCCCACAGGGTATGGCATGGCGTTGCAAAATGGAGTGATAGCCTTCCTTATTTAAAATCCCTTTTACCTGGTACAAATCCCCCACTTTACCAGCACCAAAGCAGCCCCAGACCATGACATGACCTCCACCATGCTTGACAGATGGTGTCAGGCACTCTTCCAGCATCTTTTCACCTGTTCTGCCTCACAAATGTTCTTCTGTGTGATCCAAACACCTCAAACTTGGATTCATCTGTCCATAACACCTTTTTCCAATCTTCCTCTGTCCAATGCCTGTGTTCTTTTGCCCATACCAATCTTTTCTTTTTATTGGCCAGTATCAGATATGGCTTTTTCTTTGCCACTCTGCCTAGAAGGCCAGCATCCCGAGTCGCCTCTTCACTGTCGACGTTGACACTGGCGTTTGGGTACCATTTAAAGAAGCTGCCAGTTGAGGACCTGTGAGGCCTATTTCTCAAACTAGAGACTCTAATGTACTTGTCTTCTTGCTGAGTTGTGCACCGGGGCCTCCCACTTCTTTCTGCTCTGGTTAGAGCCCGTTTGTGCTGTTCTCTGAAGGGAGTAGTACACACCGCTGTAGGAAATTTTCAGTTTCTTTGCAATTTCTCGCATGGAATAGCCTTCATTTCTAAGAACAAGAATAGACTGGCGAGTTTCACATGAAAGTTCTTTTTTTCTGGCCATTTTGAGAGTCTTATCGAACCCACAAATGTGATGCTCCAGATAATCAACTAGCTCAAAGGAAGGCCAGTTGTATAGCTTATATCTCCAGCATAACTGTTTTCAGCTGTGCTAACATAATTGCACAAGGGTTTTCTAATCATCCATTAGTCTTCTAAGGCGATTAGCAAACACAATGTACCATGAGAACACTGGAGTGATCGTTGATGGAAATGGGCCTCTATACACCTATGGAGATATTTCATTAGAAACCAGACACTTCCACCTAGAATAGACATTTACCACATTAACAATGTATAAAGTGTATTTCTGATTGATTTAATGTTATCTTCATTGAAAAAAACAATGCTTTTCTTTGAAAAATAAGGACATTTCTAAGTGATCCCAAACTTTTGAACGGTAGTGTATATATTACAGATTGTGTTTTTAGGAATATTTCCTAATATTCACACTGGAGACACCGTTACACAAAGGCCAGTTTTCTATGAACGGACGACTGATCAACAAAGAGAAACTCATCTGTTAATTGCAAGTAAATAACCTCCATCATTGTACTGAAACATCAACGCTTTTGAGTCCTGAAACCAAACAGCGACCGCAGCACACAGGAGGCCAGTTGAGTAAGCTGTTAAATGTTAATGTTTAACGTAACTTTGCGCCAAGTTGTGATCTGATACCTGCGGTGGATGTGGTAGAGCCAGGCCCTTCGGCTACAAGGAACGTGGATTCCCAATTTTGAGAAATCTCCAGTAAATAATGTCTTTTACTAATACAATGACAAAAATGATTTATTTTAATGCTAACACATTTGAAACGTTGTATTTGTGCTCTGTCTGCGCCGCTTTTGGCCATTTAAATTGGGACAGTGGAAAAATTCAAGAAGTGATCATTGCTGAGGTTCTTGACAGGTTATTAGTTTTCTCACGCAGGAATTCAGAACTGACATGACGCTGATAATCGGAGCCCGTTCACATGCAGGTTGTTGTCTACAGTGACGGTGAAAAGCCGAGGTTGGAATGAGCAACATAATAATATGCTCGTTGTGAATTCATAAATGTTTGAGCGTAATGACTTTTTGCTGGAGCGCCATCGCAGTATCTTGAGATAATTGGCACATTTTAATTGGGTAAGGAGTGTTACATTATTAAACTGATGCACCCTTCAGAGCTCTGCTGTGTCGCCCTGAAACCATTAACACCTAATGACAGCTGACAAAAGGGCTGAATCCTGTGCTGTGATTAAAAATCAGGCGTGTTTTACAGAACAAGCATTTTGAGTCATTCCCTTTTAACTGGATGAATTATTCTTATTACGTGAATACGTTAGATTGTATAGTGGCGGTTGAATATTAACTGAAAGTCTCAGTGTTTGGGTTCAGACTTCAGTAGAAAGAAACAAAAGAACCGGTTGTTTATTTGTTGACCAGTTAGGACAGTTATGAGTTATATCTCGAGCTGCAACTGATATAAAATATATTTTTATGGTGCAGCCAAAGCTTCTGAATCGGCTCCAAATGTTCACACGCGCATTGATTTAAATGGAGCCTCGAGGTGCTGCACTTACCGTTTTTTATTCTAATAATGCATCATCGTTTGTGTGTGCCTGAGCTTAAACGAGTCACGTGTGTGCGAGTGCATGCGTGTGTGTGTGTGTTGCGACTGTAAACTGCTGTGGAAGCATTAAACGGCGTGGTGCGTCACAGCGAGCAGCACCGCGTATGGCGGGCAGCACGCACAGCACGAGCTCATATGAAATGCTTCGGTACTGCTTTAAAATAAAGAACCAGCTTGTTGATGGGCTGAGTTGGAGTTGCAGGTCCAGAATTTTGTCAGCATCCTGAATGCTGACAAGTGTCAGTGGCTGGAGCAGAAGCAGTCGGTGGTAAACTACAGGAAGGAAAAAATACTACATTTTGTGATTCTAAAATATAAGTAATTTGATCTTTTTAGTATTGTCAAAGAAAAATAGTTATTTTTGATAAGTATTGTCTGTATTACTCGTGTTTGTTCTACAACAACTAATAAAAAGAGCCCCGCTCTCGGGAGACCAAATTCTGCTGGTTTGCTGGTGTGTTGGATAGAAAACTGAATATATTGTTCTTTATGTTTTGGACTGTGGGTTGTTGCGGGTATCCTTGATAACAGGGCTTGTAACAACATCCTGAAGTTGAACAGTAAAAGCATTTCTATCACAATAAAACATTTGCTAAACTGTATTGTTTACATCCATGCTTACATTTTAATAGTATTTTTATTCCCTGCCTTTGCTTACGTTATATGATCACTGCATTTCTTGGTGTGTTATGCTACCTAGAGATTAGTGGGATAGGGGGGGAATATTGCCGTTCCACTTTAAAGCTCCTTCATAGCGATACTAGAGGTTAAAATAAAAACTAAAAACTACTCCACAGGTTAAAACCCAAAAGAATAATCTGCAGATAAATCTTTAATATTCATATTTGTTTACAGCTGTTACGGCCTCTCGGTTGTCTAGGGATGCACCGGCCGTAACATACAAATAAGAAGGGATACAGCTAAGGGGGGGAAAAGGAGGCGAACAATAAAGTGAAATACTTAAGCAAAATATGGAATATTTATTTAGCAGAGATAAGGCTTAACAAAGAGTAAACTAAAACAGAAACAACTAGAATGGGCACTCGGTAGAGCGCATACTTTCGCATATCACAAGATTGGGCATTGAATTGTGAACATTTTGGCATTAGTTGCATGCCAATTGGATAAAAATTGACCGCGCTATGGTAAAAAGAAGATTTTGACCTTTTCATGACCTTGACCTTTGACCCGATTGATCCCAAAATCTAATCAAATGGTCCCCGGATAATAACTAATCATCCCACCAAATTTCATGCGATTCGGTTTAAAACTTTATTTGTTATGCGAATAACACGCATACAAATAAATAAATAAATACACGGCGATCAAAACATAACCTTCCGCATTTTCAATGCGAAGGTAAAAAGGCGTCAGGGTCTCCAAGGCCAACACAACAAAACAAAACCCCAATGCTAACTAGAAAATAAAACTACTGTGGTGAAATGAAAAACAATACTAAGCTCCCTGTCTTACCACAAAACAGGAGAAAAGACACAACACAAATGGCAGAGAACCTCTCCACAGCTTGACCCAAAAACACACAAATGGTGGCCTGATGTCACAGAATGGTTAAGCTCAGAGGTGAAGAGAGAGAGACACTTGCTTTCAGGGTGTCTATACGTCCCGCCCACTGATTAGGAGATGCCTCCCAGGTGGTGTTGCTCCAGGCGTGCCAGACTTGAAAGACATAGCTCCACCCTCTTCCTGGAACAGGGCCGTCTCAGTCACGGGTCGTAACAACAGTGCTGGAAAAAAATCTCACAATGCAACATAAAATATTTTTTTTTAATTCATATTCACTAAATTTAGTGCTAACTACCATCATGCATTGCACAGACAGAAAAAAGATGGATGTAGAGAGCTGACGGATAAAAGAATGGCCTGAAAACCTGTAAACAGTCGTTGCCACAATCGTATCATTAATATTCTATTTGTTTCCTGAGGCAGGGAGGGTGTCATAGTCGTCTACTTTTATTGATGGGAGTACAATTCTGCAGTTATTGAAAAAGATCTTTTCATAAAAGAACATAAACGAATGCTTTCTATTTGAAAACGTCTTATTTGATATCGTCAGCCATCCGTACGAGCTCATCCAAAGAGCACCTGATCAGACAACATCCCTTTATTTCCAGCCCCGTCTGCAATAACTCTCCAGAATTCCAGCTCCAGCTCCACTGCGCATGCGCTAGAACCGGTAGCTCCAGACTCGGCCTTGTCTCTGAGCATCCTCTCCCAGAGGAGGAACTACCAGCCAGAAACTGGCAGTGCGGCTTTGTTCTAGAGTAAAGATGTGCTCATTATAATTATAACAAAATGACATGTCACGAGGCCAATAATGTGGCTCTGAAATGTGTTTTTGGAGAGTATGACAGGAGATGAAGCAATATGAGGCTTTGGCTGCACAGACGCAACACAACACTTTACATTGAGTATTTGACCATTGACAACTTTTAAGAAAGGCATTTTTCACTATTTCAATTCAGTTTATTTTGTTTTGCCCATTCTCACACATTTCAATTTTGCCTCAGAGGGCTTTACAATCTGTATTTTCTGAAATTGTATAGAATTAAGAGTAATTTTTAGTTGCATGCCTTCACTTTGTACAAGTGTACATTCAGCCTCTGACAAGAGTCCAGACCCACTGGCTGTAAAGGAACATGAAAGATGAGCGTCCACTTCCCGGATCATCTTCCACTGTGTCTCTGCAACAACTCAGCGACTCCAATTTGCTCCAAATTGCTTTGAGGCAATCCATGGCCAGGGTTCATGAGAGCGGGTAAACAATCTCCTGTGTTATTAAGGCAGGGGTTGAAACATCTTTCTGTTCCTCCGGACGTTAACGACTGACATGAATAACTTTGATGGCCGTTTTTTTTCCCACCCCACAGGTTTCCAAATAGAGAGGGTAAGACCATTAACGAGAAGTGGCTGTCAAAGTTGTTCTTGGCAATCTTTAAGTGGCGTATGTTACCTCGAGACCGTCATCGTTTCAGTTTCTAATGACTGATAATCCAGAACGGCAGCCAATGAAACCACCTAATGTGGCGGCAAAGCGTTGATGGTGCATGCGTCTGTCGTACTGCACATGCTTTACCAACACGGACGGTTTTATGTTTCTTTTTAATTTTGAAGCCTTTGTTGAGTATTGCTTTTTGTCATATGTTTATTCATCGCTTTGCTCCTGATCAAGTGTCTTCTCTCTTACATGTGCTTCGTTTTTGTTTTTCTTCTTTTCCATCTGTTCTGTTTGCATGGCCTCCTCCCCCTCCCTCTTCTGCCTGTATTCTTGCATGGGACGTGATGGGAAGAATTGGAACCACCGAGCTGTCACTCAAGTAGGCTTCAGTTTGATTAGAATATGATGATATTACAGTTTTTGTGTCTCATTAGACACACTCACACACAAACTTGACGGGCTTCAACAGCAATAGTCACACACGCTCAATGTTTCCTGTGACGTTTTATTCTTGCATCATCATTTTAGCTGTGGTGCTCAATGAGGGTACGACAGCAGAAGCATCAATGCATGACGTAAATGTCACAAGAAAAGATTTGTGCTGCTTGGTTTATTTTTTTCTTGCTAAAGCTTTTTTTAGTGCCGAGAGATAACATCCATCAGATTATGTTGTGTAGTACAATTTGAAAATGGAAAGCGTCATTAAAACTGCATGAGAGCCGGTTCAGTCCTCACGTCGGCAGTAACAAACATGTCACTTGTGACAAATTAACTGCAGCAATGAGATTAAAGTCATCCTGGCATGGAAAATATGCTTGAATAGCATACGTTGTAACATGTTGTGCTTTGAATTAAACCACTTCTTGTTTTTTAGCCACTTTTGACGACATCTTTTCTCGAATTTCCTATTTAGCAACTTCACCAAATCAGGGTGTCAGAAGCTTTAATGTATGGCTTTTCGTTATGATTTAATGTGGAACACGTTAGATTATGAAACATAAAAAGGTTCACGCCAAGTAACATTTTACCAGATAAAAGGTTTGAGGACCGAAACTTTGTAGATAAAGTGATCAACAGGACTTTTTAACTTTTTAAAAAGGAAGTTAACGTTTGACCTTAGCAGCAGTAGTTGTCGAAACAATCTCACCGCAAGATCCATTTAGTTCCTGCTTGAGCTTTCAATCTCATTGCAAGATCTTCCCCTAGAAGGTGATTTGTTTGGTTGTCGAGGAAAAACTGAAATTCAACTTTTTTGATTTGTTTTCTTAGAACTTTAAAGCCCCATTATGTAGTTTTTCCCTTTTAGCGCCCCCTTCAGTTTTTGAGGTATTTAACGTTTACTTCAGTGTCGTAAATACCCAGTTACGATAGATGCAGCCTCGCATACACTTGTATTGAGTTGGGATCATGTGTTGTCCTGTATTATTATAATTATTATTGTTATTATTTGTACGTGTCACGGGTTATAAAAGGTGACGAGGGGGAGGTGACGCAAGTTTTTTTTTGTTTGGAGCGCGCTGACAGGTGCGCTCCAAACATGCTGATGGAAATGTCACTCTTGCCTGTCTTCAAAACTTGAGAGCCCTGCTAATATACGAAGACTGCGCAGGAACACTGAACTGGGCCCAGCACCTACCGGACTAGGGTGAAGTAGCGCGGGGATTGAACGCGGCGCCTCGCCACGTTTCCGCCTGGTCGGTCAGCTGTTTGCCGGCTTTTGGGGGGAGGGGGTGTGTGTGCGCGAGCAGTAATTTACTTTTGTTTTGGGGGACTGCAAGGACTGTCGGGATCCGGGGATTATACTTCGTTTTGAGTGGGTTTGATTGTTTGTAGTGTATGTGTTCATCCCTTTTTTTTAAGCGTATTGTACCTTTTCCCCTTGATTGAGTTGCTAAGGGCGAATTGTTACAACATAACCAAAAGAATGACAACATTTAGTTTAGATGAAATACCGATCGTGTTTTCAGCCTATATACGTTGTTTTCTAAATGTTTGAATGTGGAGTACGTGTGATCGAATACAATATTGTTGACAACACTAAAAAGCTACATAAAAAAGCTACCCTTATACTGTAGCTGCGAGCGTGGAGTGGCACTATATGACATTGCGTAATCACTGCCAGAAAGCAGGTCGAAGTCCATCCGCCCCGGATCGGGCGGCTCCAGAATCCTACATAGCGGAGTTATTTCCCCACAGACCCCCGATGGCAATGGCGGAGGCGCAAATCGCCATATTAATAGTCATTGTAGCGGCACAATTTTTTTCAAGCTGTTATTTTAAGGTACAATTGTTACATAATGTTACTTTAAGGATTTCATTTTCTTTAAATATTATCAAACAGGAAAATGAAGTCTTTCACTCGAGGTCCTCAATGTGAGAAATGCTTGTATGATATACTGCCTCCTTCTACATTCAATTGGAAAATAATAAGTAATGGTGAGTTGTAATTGGTAATTAAACTACCTTTTGTTTTACACAATGAACACCGTCTAATAGGCATATGTCACCTTTTCGGAGGAATACGCTTTATTTTCCTTTCTTCACAAAAGTGAACACTTTGTTTACAGCCGGTGTGATATCTGTGTGACCCGTTAGCTTAGCAATAAATAGTGTAAGCAGAGGGATGAGGGGAAATTAAACAATCAAAATACATTGTGTTAATTCGTGACGTGTTGTATTTGGGAACTGGTGAAAGGCTAGCTGCAGTCGTTAGGCTCGGCTAGGCTAACCGTCTCATGGCCATGGCTCCAACACATTCTGACCCGGTTTGCCCCATTTAGCACAAAGACTGTGAGCGGGAGGAATCAGCTAGCATGTAGCCTAACTTCCTGTGAAACCATAAATGTTCCACGTTTCCATCTCAGTTTGTGTATTGATTAAACAAAGAAGATGCATTGTGTGCAATTTGTGATCGTTAGACTTGTTGACGGATTAAATGTATTCCTTTTAGAACCTGAGCTCATCTGAAGCTTTGTTTAGGCCTGCTGGCTTTCGCTTCACATTTAAAGCAGAGGCCTTTTCTTTTCTCCCGTCTTGTGTTTGCAGAGTTTTGCAGCAGAACTCAAAAAACACGATTGCACAGATTATCGAGTTCTGTTGGAGCTCAGGTCTGTGAAGTGATTTGAGGGAAGCCGAGGTGTCTGGCAGGCAGCTAGATCAGATCAAGTGACAGCCAGCGCTGCAGTTGGACTCTCATTGCAGACCACAGCACATTAGCAAATCAATAACCCTGCCAGTACACACACGCACGCACACACACACACACCCGCACACACACACACACACACAGACACACACACGCACACACACACACGCTGCAAACTGATAGGACTGCAAATTGTCTGTTTGAGTGGGTGTTGCAATATATAGGCCTACAGCTGAGTATATTTATAGCTGCTGGTTATGTAACGTCATCACATTGTACGGGAATGTGTTAAATATCAAGTCGGCTTACGTTTACTCTTTGACTGTTGTGTTTTCCCCCCTCCCATCTTGTCTGTGTTGTCTTCTTCATATCACATTTGCTGTCGGTTCATGCACTTCATATTGATTCTTTAAAATGCTTTAACGGTTTCTGATGTGCGTTTTGTTCAATAACTGATGTAACACCCTGAGCACACACTGAGGTACATAACTTTATCATATTTAATGTTCACAGATTCATTGATAGTTTTCTATGATGAATACAAAAGCTTAAAGTGAAAGCAGATGAAGTCCAATCGTTCATTAACAGTTGGTGTGATATTCGACTGAGGTTTTATTTATACTTATATATATCTGTTGACAAACACTGCACATTGATAAACACTTATACTTACATACAACTACAAAGTAGGGTTAAAATAAATAATGTATTAACTATTATAGTGTGTATAAATGCTTAATAACCAGAACTTTAAGCATTGCCATGTATCAAATCAGTAGCATCTTGGTATTTAAATATGTTCAGGTTTTGGTTTACATTCAATTTAAATCATAAATAGAAAATAACACTTGCAATATTTCAATGAATGTATAAATCATTCTTTTTTCTTGTATACATATTGTTTCTGATGTCTTCCTCTCTTTGTTTCACTCCTGTTTTAGGGGATCAGCAGTTTGTTCAGCTCACTGAAGGTGGTCCGGCTTCTTCGTCTGGGTCGGGTTGCCCGTAAACTGGATCACTACATTGAGTACGGGGCGGCTGTACTGGTCCTGCTGGTGTGTGTTTTTGGACTGGCCGCCCACTGGCTGGCATGCATTTGGTATGTTCAAGACATTTGTTTATTTTTTTATCGGTGGCTAGAGACAAGGTATTGCTTCAACAACAAATGATGAAGGAATTGTTTATGGTACACGGTACCAGCTCAAGAATAAAGCAACAATCTGCATTTAGATTTGTCAATTTGTCGATTTAGGGAACACAGGAAGTGCGTCAACCGTTGCTCAACTGAAATAGGAAGAGGATAGCTTAGAAAGTACTTTAACTACCACAAGTAAAATTACTCCTTATAAACAATGGCCCATTCCAGAATAATGATTTTTATAGAACTATGATAAATGATGCAGCGATTGGTAGATCACTTTAAACTTGTAGGTAATAATAAGTGGGTAACTTATGATTATACCCTCAAATATCAACAAGCGCTCATATTTTTTACCTATAATACATCTAATACTTCTAATATATTATAACGTATTTGTTGATTATGCTCATAAATAAAGTACAATATTTGCCTATAAAGTAGAAGAAAACAAATTAACTCAAAATTGAACTTAAGTACAGTACTTGAGTAAATTGATGCATTACATAACATGAATTACATCACACATTCTGATAGACTGCCTTCATTGTGATTAACTAATATATATAGCGCATACAGTTAATCTAATGAATCCATTGATTAAGCTAATTAATGCATTTATTATAATTTATTTTTAGCCAACATCCTTGTTTCCACTCGTCAAAACTATATGTGTAGTACTTTAAAAGCCTGAAACGGTAGTAGTGCTTTCAAGAGAATTATATTTTTTCATTAATATGTAAATGTCTGGCAGGCAAGCCTCAAGTCTAATCAGATGGTGTTCTCTACAGAGGGCGGAGAGAGGTCATGTATTGATTTATTATATTCATGAGAACACACATGCACAGATACCATAACGACAAGAGTATGTCCTGCTTACATTAAAACAACAAAAATGTCTCGTAGAATGACTTTCATGATATTTTATGTATTGTGATGCACTTCCAACGACGCAAAATAACCACGTGCACACATATATTCACGTCACGGCGGACACTTGGACCAGTGCCTCATGAATCAGGATTACAAGACGTCATTCGAGTAATATATTCATAACCACAACAGTGTGTTTGTCTACAGGACTTCAAACAATGTTAATATGCAGCATTTAATGTTTACTTATTCTTTGAGTTCACAAGCGGGTATCGCACCAATATCATAAACATTGTTTATTGGCCCGGTCGGTATAATCAGACTTGAATAAGTGCAGCAAACCTCAGACTCTGACGCCATTTAGATATACAGGACTGTCTCAGAAAATTAGAATATTGTGATGAAGTTCTTTATTTTCTGTAATGCAATTAAAAGAACAAAAAAGAATAAAAGGCATGCAATATTTCAGTTGATTTGTAATGAATCCAGAATGCATGACATTTTTGTTTTTTTAATTGCATTACAGAAAATAAAGAACTTTATCACAATATTCTAATTTTCTGAGACAGTCCTGTATATAGCTCTGGTATTGTTTAATTTTAATGCCCCAAATAGTCCCACACATGTCCAGGTCCTCGCTGATGGATTCCCCCCATTAACAGTGATGTGATTACTTGTTGCCTCTCCACGCTCCAGGTTCAGCATCGGCGACTACGAGGTCATCAATGAAGAAACCAACATCGTGCGCATGGACAGCTGGCTCTACATCCTGGCGGAGGCGTTGGGCACGCCGTACCGCTTCAACGCCAGCGGCTTCGGGAAGTGGGAGGGCGGGCCGAACAAAGACTCCATCTACATCACCTCGCTGTACTTCACCATGACCAGCCTGACGAGCATCGGCTTCGGGAACATCGCCCCGACCACGGACGGAGAGAAAATCTTCGCGGTGGCCATGATGATGATTGGATGTGAGTGGAGGCGTTTTACCTTTCATCCAATGTAGCGGACACATGATACATGAGAAGTAAAATATGCTCTTTAAAGCCACAGTCCACAGAGGCAGGTGAATAAATGAATTATGAATGGAGCCATCGAAGTTCAGAAAATATAACTTTACAGATGATTGGCTGGGCAATATTCACATACTCTCCGGGAGCCAGCGTGTGCTGCTCGGGTTGATTTTGGTTCAGGGCCAGAACTGACATTTTTATTTGACATCCATTATCCTTGGCCTTTGTGGACTTCCACTGCCTGCTACCTACTATACAGTATATATAACAAATGTCCCACTTGAAAAAACATTTTCAAGGCCAGTTTCAGGCTATTTTCAGTCGCTATTCTCCATGGATGCACAATTTGCTGCTCAAACCCCCAAAAAGGGCCACCCATCGCCAAAATGATTTGTCTATTGATCACTGTAACTGAAAGTTAGCAACACCTGAAACGCATTGTGTCGTGAGAAGACATGAAAGCTAAACAAAATGACATGTTTTCTATTAACAAGTACAATTTATTTTCATTTGAAAAATGCCATATAATAAACGCGCGAAGAGGAGGAGGAGGAGGAGGAGGGAGGGGCGCGGTGGGGGCTTGTGAGCGCCGCGGAGCATGTCGGGGTGAAATTCCCACAAGAACTCGAATAAATTCCCCATCAGATATCAAAACATTTGGGGGGAATTGATGACAGAGAGTCATTTTTATTCTTCAATACTTATTAATGAAGAAAAAATTGGGCTCCAGCAGAAGGGGCACTTTTGTCATTCAGGGCAAAAGGGCCGGTGCTTGAGCACCACTAGTGGTCTATCTGTGCACGTGCCTGGATGCAGGTATTATTTTTGTGTCTTCAACAGGAAGATGGCGTTTCCATTCTCCATCCTACAAAGCTCTGATATTGTGGTCCGTGAGTGCGACACAAGGTTTATTTGAATCACTGAAGGAATCAAAGATGTGCGCGCACAACCGGCTTCTACGTCACTGTTGTGGCCAGTTTTCAGATAAATACTCTGAGACAATATCGCATTTTAACAATGTAGAAATATGAAAGCTACAATGAGTTTCAGAGTGTTTTCATATAACGAGCTGGAGCTTCCCCTCGTTTATTCGTCCGTCTCGTCAACACTGCTTTGATACTGTGACATGCACAGCACAGCAGGAGCTCTGTTATCCTCGCCATCATCAGACTCATTACCTCAGTCTTTTGTGTGATGTTGTGCGGAATTATTCCGCTTTTCTGGAGCGTGATGCGTTTACTCACAGGTTTCCTGTCTGAAATGCCTCAGAAAAGCAGCTGAAATGGCGAATAAGACAGGTACTCCTCAGAGGCTGGACTTCAGTGGAGCATTTCTTTGAACGCATTCTGTGATTGCTGGTAATTAGTAAGTCTGGATGTGTTTTGGTTAAACACATCGACAAAGATGGCCATCATATACATTAATGTCTGTAATAGATTCCTAAAATTACATTTCCAATATGATTAATGTCTATTTATGTCTCCTGTTGTGTTTTACCAACAGACGTAATATGTGAGTTTTGCTGCAGACATAAATAACAATGCAGAAAGCTGCCTCCGCTAAGTAACACAACCTCTTATCTGCTCGGAGGGAGGCATTTTATCACAGCTTCCTTCCACATCTCAAGATTAAACATTGAAGAGGAATGTTCTCCTTGTGTGGATCACAACACAGTGTGAGGCGCATTCATGTGTGGCTGCGTGCAGAGAGCAACACCTCCAAGCAATAACGGACTGCCGGATCAATTTTGCACAGCGCTCCCTCTGCAATCACTCCTCACCTCTTTTTCAGCCAAAATCTCAACCCTGAGACGAGTGGATGACACACTCACACACACACACACACACACACACACACACACACACACACACACACACACACACACACACACACACACACACACACACACATCTCTCTCTTTCTACCTTTTGGAGGCTCAGGTTTCTGGTTACACTGACGGAAGCACTGGCCAAAAAAAAAATTCATATCCGGACTTTTTTTGAATTGTGAGATATGCAAATCTGAATATCTAAAAACAGAAAGCCTCAGGCTGATTCAGTTGTCGATGCAATCTACTGTAGTCCATAGCTGTTCTCTATGAAATATGGATGCTCTGATACTGTTCTATTTTTACCACCAGCACTGGATCGGTGCTGGCAGTAGAAGATCACAGTGTGACGAGGGATTGGGGAGGGAGGGGGGGGGGGTAGGGTGCATGGGAAACGGGGGGCACTATACATATGTCCTGTTTCTATAGCAACCCATGGCCTGGGGGTTGCGTTTCTGACAACAGTCTTATAACTACTCTCAAACGAGCCCAGCTGTTGGATGCCGAGCAACGCCGCGGCGAAGTTGTGCACGTCAGCAAGTCGAGAGCCGATGTTAGGGGACGTGATGAAGCGCCGCTCCACGGGGACGGATCGAGTTTCCTTTGTTGCAGCATTTCCCTGTTTATCGGAGAAGTGAGCTACGCCATGAAGCGGTCGTACTAAGACCCGCATTGGTCTGTAATAAAACAATAGTGCATTCTTTGTGTTTTAGGTGATGTCATACTAGTCTTGATAGCGTGGTGAGCGACGGTGATGAAAGGATGAAAGCTGTGGTTGTCTTCGCCCCGAAGGAGTTTTGAGCACTTTATAATAAGTATTATTCCCCGTGCAGTTGTTGTTGTTGTTGTTGTGCGCTGTGAAACAAACAAACCTGCACAACACAGGTTACTGTCATCGTCTGCAGATAATTGAAATGTGTGGCTTCTATGTTTCCCTTCAGCACGGCTAATTAGGGCTTCATTGCCAAGAGAATGCTACACACATAGCGCAGACATCTGATAGCTTTGATCCACACACACACACACACACACACACACACACACACACACACACACACTCTCTCTCTCTCTCCAGCTGTTGCACTAGTCAAACCACCCATCCACCTCAGAGATACACTGCAGTACTATCACAAGACAAGTACAGAAGAAATGTCCTTGTTTAGTACGCTGTAACTGCGTTAGGATGGATGCTTCCACACACACACACACACACACACACACACACACACACACACTCTGTACTTATTGTTTTTCCTATTCTGTGAGATATTTGAGGATAACATTTGAATGTATTTGTTAATTTCCCACATGATTGATTTAAAATGCTCACCACATAAAACAAAACTAGGCTTTGCACATTTGGTCTCATATATCATGTAGTTTATATTAATGCCACCAGTGTGGCATGAACCGCATTTTGGAGATTTATATTTCCCCATAAACCACGATTTCGAGATTTTCATATCCATGCATACCAGGTTTGTGCAAATATTTTTCTCCCATAAGGTCTCTGAGATGTTTGGCATTTTAAATTGGTTTAAGTTTGTGAATCCTGACTTTATTCATATTAATATACTAATTATAAGCCTCCTCAGATATTTCAAAACCCACAAGATAATTTGTGCAAAGACCAGACCAGTGGCTATCGGATCTATAAATTATTGACATTTTCCCAGATTTATTTTAACGTTTCTTTTAGCACACAATTTACCATTGAGTCCATTCAAGCTACAAACTTGATGGATACCCATATATATGTTGTATACAAATTAAACTCCTCCCTTCTCTGTATTTCCCCAGCTCTTCTTTACGCCACCATCTTTGGTAATGTGACAACCATCTTCCAGCAGATGTACGCCAACACCAATCGGTACCACGAGATGATCAACAGCGTCCGCGACTTCCTGAAGCTCTACCAGGTGCCGAAGGGCCTGAGTGAACGGGTCATGGACTACATCGCCTCCACCTGGTCCATGTCACGGGGAATAGACACCGAGAAGGTGCGTCTTCTTTCACTTCCCCTGTAGCGTGCGATTACTGGTCGTTACCCTGGGATTTCAAACCAATTTCGACATGATGTGTTCATTGCAATATTGTCAAAAAATGTGTGTACGACCGCAGCATCAGAGTGTGATTTTATAAATAGTATTAAATAGTATCGAAATACAACTTTTTAGTTTTTTCCTGTTTGCAGAGGAACCAAAAGACAAACATATGATGTTGATGCTGCCTAACACCCCATAAAAAAACCTACTGCCAAGCCATTCTGTGCCAAAATGTTGCCGCCTATAAGGAAAACCCGACAGTGATATGCCGTTTATGCAGCAGTTATCATCTGCCATCCTATCGAATTCAGATGATGTTGAAATGATTTCAGTTCGTGGACATTTTAGCATTTAAAGCTGGCAGCAGATAAATTGAACCGGTGCCGCTCTGATTGAGTCGAAGCGTGGCGCCCTCAAATCGCTGCTTCCCATTTAAATCCACCTGTCCGATGCCCAATAATGGACACGTTTATTTTATTATTTTACCTCAAATTAGAAACATAACTTCATGCAGGGATTTTGTCACCAGCAAATCTGTTGTCATAATCAAACCCGTGAATACAGATTCTGTCCTCTTTATATGTAAAGCTTGCACTGCATCGATGTATTATTTATTTGCCTGGCTTCAGGCCACACTAAAGGGTCTAAAAATGGCATATAATCCCCCTTTGCTTGACATTCATTTTCAAAGAGATTTATTTTAAAGGCAGAGCCCTGCGACGGCCTGGCATTCTGTTGATTAGGCGTACTTCAACGACATGCTGCCACTCAGTGACACGCAGCAGAGAGGTGGGTGGACATGTGAAACTCCACCATAAAGCATAATTCATACTGGAAACAATCAGTGCCAACCAATAGATACGGTTGACTAACAGTGAAGTGTTTTTTTTTACCTACTGAAAAAGAAAGTATAGGTCCGAATCCGTTATTTGAATAAAAAGGTATTAATTCCTTTTTTTTTTTACTTGTGAAAAACTACACATAGTGCAGAAATTAATCTGACGCATAAGTGTACATTTGTTAAATCAGCTTTAAAAGTACAAACTTAATATTATGCTGGATTTGCACAACCAAAAATAGTGTAAAAGAATATAAGTATTCAATTGTAAACAAAGACGAACATTTTCATGAAAGGAAATTCGCCACAATATCTGATTTTTGCAAACATTTTTAATTTCCAGGCCAAAGTGTTTCTGTGTAGTGTTGGTAAGTTTCCCTCTTGTGCGCCCCATGACATCACAGCTGAAGTTATACCCACCTCAGGCACCACTACGCCACAGTTCAATACATTCATGTAAAAACGAGCGCTCTGAATTGTTGTGTGGAATTAGACAAAAGGAGCACCGGGCGCTTCACATATGATGATGTTAGGAATGCTGTTAATTAAAGAACCTGAAACCTTTTAGCATCTGGTTAGGAGCGATATAGCAAATTAGTCACCTGTGTGGGTGTAACGTCACCTTCCACTCTATTCATGAGCTGTGAATGCTTCCACTTTTTAATGCATAAAAACATGTTGACGTTCATTGTGGGTGCTGTCAAGTGGAACAGTGAAGTCAGTCGCTGGCAGCTTACACATATATGTTTTATAGATATATATGTATATATATATTTATATGTATATGTGTGTATATGTACATATATGTGTGTATAGATTTATATATACATATGTGTGTGTATACATATAATATATATATATATATACACACATATGTATATACACACATATGTATGTGTGTGTGTATATATATACATATGTGTGTAATATATGTCTATGTATACATATGTGTATATATATACATATATGTATATATACATGTGAATATATATATATATATATTTCTGTATGTATACATATGTGTGTATATATACATATGTCTATATATAAATATTAGTGTGTATATATGTATATATATATGCATTTATGTGTGTGTACAGATACATTTACACTACTGTTCAAAAGTTTGGGGTCACTTAGAAATGTCCTTATTTTTCAAAGTAAAGCACTGTTTTTTAGAACTAAGATAACATTAAATTAATCAGAAATACACTCTATACATTGTTGATGTGGTAAATGAGTATTCTCTGTTTTTTAATGAAATCTCTACATAGGTGTATAGAGGCCCATCTCCAGTGTTTGAATGGCACATTGTGTTATCGCCTTAGAAGACTAGCGGAGGGTTATAAAACCCGGTCATCGTATGTTAGCATAGCTGAAAACAGTTATGCTGGTGAGAGAAGCTATAAAACTGGCCTTCCTTTGAGCGACTAGTTTGAAGAACAAAATAAACATTTCAAATAAAAATCATTATTTCTTACGTTGTCAATGTCTTAATTACATTTTCTTTTCATTTTGCAATTTATTTGAAAAATAAAAGTGAGTTTTCATGGAAACCACGAAATTGTCGGTGACCCCAAACTTCTGAACAGTAGTGTATGTGTGTGTGTGTGTGTGTTGTGTACGTCAAAGCTTGTGAAAGATGGCGAGCTGTTGTCTTCATCCGACGCGTAGTCCTCTCTGACCACCTCTTCTGAAGACGGTCCACCAGCTCCAACGGTGAAGTTGTGATTATATCTGAAGACGAATCGTCACGCAGCTCTTCTCTCCACTCGCTCTCTTTTGGTTTTCTCTCCAGGTGTTGCAGATTTGCCCGAAGGACATGAGAGCCGACATTTGCGTCCACCTCAACCGGAAGGTGTTCAAAGAGCACCCGGCCTTCCGGCTGGCCAGCGACGGCTGTCTCAGAGCGCTGGCCATGGAGTTCCAGACCATCCACTGCGCCCCCGGAGACCTCATCTACCACGCCGGGGAAAGCGTGGACAGCCTCTGCTTCGTGGTGTCGGGATCCCTGGAGGTCATCCAGGACGACGAGGTGGTGGCCATCTTAGGTGAGTTCACCGTTCCTGGTGGAGGTCTTGTCACTAAATTACACTGAGCCTTTATGATATCATTTAAAAAATGCAATTCATCACTTACTGTATATGTTTTTAATGAAAGGCGGTCAAGGCTTCCTATCCCCCCCACTGACCTGCCCCAGATCTGCTCAAGTTGTCTCTTCTGATTTCTTTAGCTTGAATTAAAAAATGTGACGGTGAAGCAAATATTTAGGCTGCAGATGTGCAGCTACATTATATCTCTGCTGTCAGATTGTATTACCTGAGAGACCCAAAAATATGGCAGTGATGACGGTGTAAAGAAAAAGGTTTGTCACACTGGCCTCCGGCTCCGTTCTAACAAAACGGTTTTGCATAGTAACAATATTTTTCTGTTACTAGAAATCGTCCTTTTTCTCGGACTGCAATGAAAACAGATGTTTGGGGATGGTTGCCCGCTGAGTCATGAACTCAGGATTCGTACAATAATCTGTTTGTCACAGACTCCCCTCAGCAAGAGTTTTAATGGGCAGTAAAATGAGACCATACCAGACCTGAGTAGAGTATAATTAAGACCTCTGTGAAGTACTCTGGACTGTAACCCACGCATAATGGGCATTGAGAAGGAAATAACCAGACCAATTGCCGATATTTGCAAACCCAGATTTTTTTTAATGATGCAGGCTATCTTTATTTCTCAATATCTAGAAGAAATTATCTATTGTTTCTTGCCGACTCATGGCCTGGTTAAATACCAGGAGATTTTTTTTCCTCCTATTTACGACCTCATCATTTTAATTTGCCAAATGATTGATGAGTGAATAATGGATGGCCCGCTCCGGCAGGCCCGGAGACACCGTGGTGGGCGTTTCTCGTCAATAACCTGCCGTCGGTTCCTCTTTGCAACGATCAATATACTGTAGTGCTAATACCATTGACCCGGCTGGAGACTGTAATGCAGCCTGAAGTCATGATCAAGTGACTGTGAAACCGATTCTCATTAGCCTAATGGCGCTGTAGATCTGAAACAACATGTAAAGCACACAATCAAGTCCGACCGTCCATTCATCCTCAGCCCGCCGCTGTTTGACTACACGCAGCGGCTCTGAATGTGTTAATTATTTACTAACGTCTGGAAACGGGGGGGATACTTTGATTATTGCTTTGGTAACTTTATGTTTTTTCTATAATATGCAGCTTTGTTAGCTTTTCATCCTGTGGTTCAAAGAAGTAATTGGATGCCTGGATATGTTCTTGCATTGACACCGTGTGAGAAGTTGTTGATTTTAACTATTGATCACATAACACTGAGATGGTCACGTCGAGCCTTTCAAACTTCAAATTGGGTTCTCGTATCGCTCACTGGTTTATTAGCCTGTGCTGCACAAACGACGACATGCTGAGCATCTATGAGTACAAGTGTTTCTTCAAATATCTAATGAGTGTTTTTGCAAGTTTATACTATAATTAATAGCTTATGCAATAGTTAATATGTAATGCTAATTATCTGTTGGTAATATAGGCTGTCTGCAAACTTTCAGGTTGCCAGGTTGTGAAAAGAGATCCATCTGCATGACACTTGCTTTGTTACTTATACTTGTGACTGAATTAATATCAATAAGTTGATGATACGGACGCTAATTGGTCCAGATTGCACAGACTTGTCAACCCAGTTTGTGTTTCAACCTGTGGATGAACAAATCGGATAATTGGACCATTTCACCGAAGCTCGAGCTATCTGTCCACCCTGTGCACGACGTAGTAAACCCTCGTGGGGGCACGTTCATATGATTGGTTGAAAATGGAGGAGACATTTGATTGGTTACAGATCCCTGTTGGAAAAGAATGCATTCGGTGTCTCAAAAAACACAAACGCAATGAAGTTCACACACAACGAACAGTTTGTAAATGCAGGTTTAATCTATTTTTATAAATATAAATGTAACAACATCTAAATAGGGGTTTTGATCAATTTAAAATCCTTAAAATAAATAAATGAATGCCTTTAAGAACTGCAACCACAACCTGGCATCCCAAAATATATTCTAATAAAACTAATTTATAAACCATTATTCAAGCCTAATTTAAAATTAATTTCGAAAACATTAGAAAGGGAATTAACGTGTGAATTATTCCTCCATTACTTTACGTTTTGGACCAATCACCTGGTTCAATCGATTTCCTCTCTCTGCAGGTAAGGGAGACGTATTTGGGGATGTTTTCTGGAAGGAAGTGAATCTCGCTCAAGCCTGCGCTAACGTCCGAGCTCTGACCTACTGCGACCTCCACGTAATCAAACGAGACGCCCTGCAGAAGGTGCTGGAGTTCTACACGGCGTTTTCCAACCACTTCTCCAGGAATCTGCTGCTCACCTACAACCTGCGAAAAAGGGTGAGTGACTCTTCAAATGGCAGCAAGATGGAGAAGTTCACTTCCCGATGTGGGCGTCACGCTGTACTTTCAATGTCTGAAGAACTTCTGTGGACTTTGAGCTTGTTAGTTAATAAATAAATAAAATTCTCAGTCGATTCTCTTCAAGTTATGAACAAATATTGTTCACTATTCTGTTAATTGGAGCTCCTTTTTGATCTGTGACCATCATTCTTAATAAGAGCTTGGCCTTTAAATGGTCGTCCTGCATCCTGTTTGTATCTTGATTACAAGTCATTATTGCCGCACTTGGCCTCCCAGAGGTCACATAGTAATACACATGGTAATTACATCGTAATATAGTATATGTTGGCGAGTACCGGTACAGATTTGTCTCTCTGATTCAGAGAAGAAAGGTTTGATCATTTTGGGAGAATACGCTCAGTCTGTTTAGTGTTAGAGACGAAGCTTGATAAACACAGTTGTGCCTGTCAGATAAATATGAAGCTTCACCCAGGTGATGGTTAGCAGACCTCAGCACAAAGACTAAAAAGCACTCAAATCCACCTAGCAGTGTTTTGAAAGGCAAACTAACTGTCTCCTGGCTTCACATCTAACTAAATACAGGTTATTATCAAGCTTTGGGCAAGAAATTCCAAAATGTGTCTGCAAGCAGGAACATTACACATACAATTCCTTTATAAAATGTAAATGCTATATTCAATAACACAAAAAGAAGTATCTAGCTGGGCACAAGCTCATGAACAGCGAAAAAACCAATACCACAGTTCATACAAAAACCCAGTTCATCAAAACGTCAATGTACATTAAAGCTCGTCCGACATCCTTCCTTCAGAAATGAACAGCTGGGCTCAAAAAACTCAAGTGCGGCTACCAATCATTACCTCATCAAAAGTAAGATTAGCCTGCCCATGAGAGTACATGCAAGATTGAATTGCTTGCATTTGAAGAGGCAATCTCATCTGCTGCCTTAAACTCACAATTCACCCGGGTCCAATACCATCTGATTGTATCCAGAGAAGGATTGAATGAGGAGCTTCAAATGGAGCGGGTGAGGTTGTGTTCTTGACTTGGGAGATGGGCGGAGGTTCAAGATGGAAAACAATAGATTCAGCTATGAGATCGAGACGAAAATGTATGTTTTCTTCCTCTTTTCAAAAATTATGCTTAGGTGTTGATGACAAAAAAATGCTACAAATAGATGAAATATCCACATTTGGAGCTATTAAAACACGTGTTCTTCCGAGGCTGTGAACACAAGTTGTTTGATGGAATACTAGACTCTCCTCATGAACACAGTAGCCCGATGGCCTCTTTTCCTCACTAGACACTGCATTTCCTCATCGAGGGATTCTTTAATAGGCTTTTCTAAAATGCTGTAACATTCGTTTTTCTGTCTGTTTACAGAAATAGTTTGACATTTTGTGAATTACGCTTAAAGGCGTTTTTGCAGGGAGTTGGATGAGAAGTAGAGGAAGAGCAATAAATCACCCGGGGCCACACATAATACAGGTGACAAGAAATTGCTGTACAGAATCTTTTTTAAATGTCACAATTAGTATGTATCTTGGTCTCAATTCAGATGAAAACAAAACAAAAATAATCTGATAATTTATTTATGTCATTGCTTTATGTACAATGATCATGAGCCAATATAATGTGGCTTCTACAGTCAAATATCAATTAGTATTGGCCTTAAAAAAACATTTGAATGTCTGTACACTTCATATGAAGCTACACGCTGGTAGCTTAGCTTAGCATAAAGGCTGAAAACAGGGGTTTAGGGACTTCCCCTATTTTGTGGTTGTGGTTCTTTGGTTTTTGTGTGGATTAAATAAAACAATAATTAGTGAGCTTTAGAGGTTTCGGTAGACATCTTGTCTAACTCTTTGTGGGAATGCAAGTAAACATACAGGACTGTCTCAGAAAATTAGAATAATGCATTCTGGATTCATTACAAATCAATATCCTATCTAATATCATGAAAAAGTATACTAGTAGGTATTAAACAAATCAACACCTGGAAACACATTTTCAAATGTTTGATTTTGATCAGCCATATTAAAAGAATAAAAGGATCACAATATTCTAATTTTCTGAGACAGTCCTGTATGTCCCAAAATACCAAACTATTCCTTTTTAAAAAGGCATCAAAAATATTACTAACAAGAACATAATTTTTTGGGCTATAACATAAAGCAAAAATTATTCTGATAAAAAAATCCAAACTCAAGGACCATATACTAGATTTTTCCAGAGCTTTAAACCCCATCACTCAGTCTTCATTTCCTTTTCTTAGAGATTTTCTAGGAGCTGTTTTGATTCATCCATAAAGTACTTTAAGGACTTCTTAATGTGCCTCATACGTTACATATCCTACAGTCTTAAACCACGTGGCACTGTAAAAAGAAAAGTCTAATAAGTGGACCGTAAGTATTTCCAAGATAAAGAATGAACGATTTCTTCAGCATTAAAGACTCATGGGAGAAGGAAAAACTAAAACTACCCAAGAACATACAAATAGATATATTTGTATCTTTTAATTGACAAAGGCTCATTAGTTTTTACAGAGATAAGATGATTTATGAAATCCAAAGTACAGCAGGAAAACTACAAAGATAAAACTCTTAATTCGCCGCTGAGTGATCAGCTAACGGTGTCGCGTGTCTTTGCCGCTGAAGCCCGAGGCATGATGTGAACCTTCCCTCTGTGTCGGGGGTCCTGCCTCATTAAAGGTGACATTTACAAAGCACACACATTTTTGAAACATCGCCAGTCTTCCACACACACCAGTAAGACGGATACACATGTTCATTGGAAATGACGTTGATCGTGTTTTTGTACTTTCATTTCACCACTTAATCCGATTTTGAGGAAGCATACCCGTTTTTTATTTGCTCGTGTACTTTCATCCTTCAAAACAAACCTGATTATGATGCCGTTGGTCACGGGAACTGTACATTCTCTTGCAGATCGTCTTCCGAAAGATCAGCGACGTGAAACGAGAGGAAGAGGAGCGCGAGAGGCGTAAAAACGAAGCCCCTCTCAACTTGCCCCCGGACCACCTGGTGCGTAAACTCTTCCAGCGCTTTCGACAGCAGAAGGAGAGCCGCCTGGTGCCCGGAAAGCCAGAACTAGATGATCACGATATCGAGAAGGGCCCGGTGTACGTGGACATCCCCATAGCTAAAGCAGCCATCACAACTACCAGCGTCGTCACGGTGACGGAAAGCCCCGCAACGCCCTCCCCTTCGACGCCTTCATCTTCGACAACCCCCAACTGTGCTCCCGCGGACCAGTTGAAGCTGAAGGTACCAGCACCCGTTTCTCTGATAGGGGGCCGCGCCAATGAACCGGTCACGGTCAAAGGCTGGGGTCTCTTCAAGGAGTCCGTGGTCAAAAGCGACAACTGGAACAAAGTGTCCAAAGCCGAGTCCATGGAGACTTTACCCGAACGCACCAAGGCGCACGAGTCCCAGACGTCTCTCAAGAAGACGGACTCGTGCGACAGCGGCATCACCAAAAGCGACCTGCGCCTGGACAAAGTGGGCGAATTCCGCCTGACGCCCCAGGACCGCAGTCCCGCGCAGCCTCCAGAGGCCCGGCACCCCTTCTACCCCATCCCGGAGCAGACGCTCCAGGCGTCGCTCCAGGAGCTCAAGCTGGAGCTGAAGGACGATCTCAAGAGCCTGGACGTCCGAATGTCCGGTCTGGAGGCGCAACTCACGGAAGCACTTAAACTCCTCAAAGCGAGGCGGTCGAGCACCGGCTCTCCGCAGCCACTTTTTGACCTTTCTAGGCCGGCGTCACCGGAGCTGGAGAAAGAGGACATCTTCTCCTGAGGGGTGAACGGTTAACTCGTCAGGTTAACCCGAGCACTCGGAATCCAGTGAGATCCAGATGACCTGGATAGCCGAGGCTGCATCGGGCACACCTTTTTTAAATATTGGGCAACAGCGTGGTCTTCAAGACGCACCGGCCTTTACCGCGCGGGGGGTTGTGTGCCCGCCCATCAACGAGGGGACGTAGCGGTCGTAGCCCAGATTCTGTAGTCGTAACACTGGACGCTCGGAGGTTACGAAAACACTGACAGCTCGATGTTTGTACAGATGTTTGATTTATTTTTTTCTATCGCACTTTAATGGAAAAAATAGCTCGAGCGGTTAGATTCTTATCTCGATTTCAGAGAGCGTCATACGTTGCATCTCTGTTGGGAAGAGAGTAGAAACAGCATGACCCACCGGTTTGTGATGAATCGTTTGTATGAGATTCTCTGCATGTCGCATACACTAGACATGTGCCTCAGATTTCAGATTGTGCATTTTTGATTCTTTGAGTCCACACAGCAATGTCTTTTGCATTATTTCACCACGACAGTGGGAAGGGACGTCTTACCAGATGTTGAAACAGAGTAATTTCCTTCCAGCAATTGGTGAACTCTTCTTATTATATCTACTGCCAGGAGAATTATGAATTATACAACTCTGGCCAAGCAATCACATTTTCAAAGACATTTTTCAGCAGTTTATAATTCCCATAAACCATGGATAGATGAAAAGGCAGCAGTGAACAAGTTATCCATCTTTAGGAATATCTAGTATTTGTTTATTATTTTAACACGACAACCCCCCATGACCCATGTATATGATACATACATGTCGAATGAGAGCTATGCATTTTTAGCTTTGGTGATGCAGATGGTACTGATGACGTCTCTGCCCCTTCACTTACTGTCAAGAACATGATGATGAATGTCCTTTTGCACAATATTTCTACAAATGAATTGTATTTATAATTTAAATTTTTTTTTAAAGTAGTCATTGGAACTTGCTTTAGTGACGATTCTCGCCTTTTTATTTAGGTACATTTGTGTATCACACCAGTTAGCCTGCATGATGTAATGTCTCTGTGAAAACATTCACTGGTGGAAACAAACAAACGTCCCATGACAACACAAGAAACAAGTTGACGAATAATAAGGGACCCAAATACAAAATTATCAGGCAAAGAACTAGCGTTCTCCTTCAGGAATCTATTTGCTTTATTTAAAAGGAATAATTCACCCTCAAAATTATTATTTGTATATCGATTACTCGCCCAGTGTTTTAAAATTCTTGAATACCTCCTCGTTAAGAAAGACAAAAAAACTTTGTTTACACAATTTAATTGGGTAATATTAATTGGATTTTACAAAATATTGAATCCTTCATTTTCCTTCTCATAAAAATATATAAAATCAAATACATTAGATCCAGTTAAAACCAATGCATTAAAAAAAAGACGGGTACGTTTGTTAAATGCGATTTTCTTTATAAAAAAATATTATTTCAATTTGACCAAAAAGGAAAACAGAACAACGAGCTTACAAGATAACACAATAGGTGTTCAATTATTTAAAAATCCTTCTTGCCTGTACTTCACGGCAACACTGTTTAACTGATGGAAGGATGCATCCTAAATGATATTGATAACCTAATAAATCAATGTAAATAAATCAGTTAGGAACGCAGCAGAGAACAGGCCTCGGTGTGGGGGATGGAGTGAGCCAGAGGGAGGACAAGTGCTGGACAGCATTTCTGTGGCATCAATCATTCATTACAGAGCACGAATAAGTCCACAGAAAAAGATCAAATAAAGCGACAATTATGCATATTTAGCTGTTACAGTAGAACTTTCAATTTCAGTTGAGTCTCTTAAAATAAACTATGAATAATAGAAGAAAGTCATGAGTAATTTTTTTTAACCATCAAATGCTTTCGTTTTTTCCCCAGCAGATTTATGAAATCCAGAAAATAATCGTCAGTCAGGATTTTAAGTATACGGTCTTTTACATGGCACAACCATCATTCTATATTATTTATTATTCATATTTATAATTTATGTTCCTTTTCTCCGATCGAGACAAAAGACGAGCTGAGAGACGACTGAGGGAAAAGGCGCCGAGCGATTTCCTCTTTTCCTCCGACGTATTCTGTGGCTCCATTCTCATCAAAAATTCAGCTTACTTAAAAATAAATGGGCTTGTCATCACAGAAGTGAGAAGTCACTTAGTTTACAGCCGGTGTCTGTCGGTATGCTTTTACAAAGATCTTGGTCTTTTGGAGAGGGAAAAGCACGAATGTCATTTACGACTTCTCGATCACTCATAAAACTGCCGCTCAAGCAAAATAAGGAATTCGGAACTAAAAAAGGCAGAAAAGCGTAAGACGCAATAACATTTAATGTAACGTTGTACAGTCTTTATCAAAGCTGTCATGTCTTTAAATCTAAAAACAAATTGTTTAAAAAAAGTGTATTTATTACACAATCACTGCTCCAGTTATTATGATTGATCAAATTATTAATCTATTACGACGTCATATCTGTGTGGTAAAAAACAACCTCGTAATAATGTGTTCTTACTCTAGAAGTGAGTGGGTTTGAAGGTTTGAGTGGCACCACTGACATACATGACATGCTATGGCTAAAAGTGACGGTTGTGATACTCAGGTGAGGCTGATTAATACACTTTAAAGCTACTACAATGAACTTTGATTTGGTGTTGCTTTTGGCGACCCCTGTGGACACAAGTGGTAGTGTTGTGTTAGAAAAGCTCATTTTACTACACAGTTTCTGGTTAATCTTTGTGGTTTTGCAGCTCAGGCAAACCGCTAGCGTGGCTCTTTATTTAAAGCTCTATAGCGCCTTTAGCAGCAAAGCTTCTTCATCACACGTCTCATTGGTTTAATACAACATGTAAACGTTATGATTGTACGGGAAGTTATGTGCCGGTGGGCGCTTTGAACTTTGGTCTGAGCCATGCTAGCAGTTTCCCCCTGCCGCCAGTCTTTATGCTAAGCTAATTGGCTTCCGGCTCCATATAATGCAGTTATGAAAGAGGCATCGATCTTCTTATCTAACTCTAAAAGCACGTGAATAAAAGCTAAAGTATTCCCCTTAAAATAATTAGTTTTGACTTTGTTGGGTCAGTCCGTGTATTGAAAGACAACGCTTTTGACTTTTTCTGAAAGGTAACCTGTGAATTGTGAGCTTTAGTCTAGAGTATATATGCATGACGGCTAGAGAGGACACTTTAAATCACGCTATGTGGAGTTAAAGGTGAACAACAGTTAAACTGTTTCAAATAAATCTAAACAAATTAAAAAACTTTAGCCTGCACTAACTTTTACTAATACTAACAACAATGAGGTGCTGTTTGTTAATGTGATTCAACCATTCTAAACCCGCATGTAAAATATTTATTTTCTTCAACAGATGACAATTGAATTGTTTTCTTTGAAAGTACTTATGGTGGAATATTGTCTTGGTGGACAAAATAAACCAGTTTCCCTTCACCAATGACAGATGAATGACAAAATTGGTAATATTTGTATTGTAGTATTTTTAAAACTTTCCTTTTTGTATAACAAACTGAATCTTAAGCTTAATCTTTTTGTTGCTGTAGTGTGTTGCTCACTACGATACACGGTCAATATACAACTCTCTTTTAGTTGTTTAGTATCCAACAGAACCAGATCAATATGATTATTTACTACGAATCAGTAAAATGATCCATTCAGCAGAAAAAATCAGATTTTGTGTCACTATTTGAATGCAACACAACAAAGTATGTGGCAGGCACTTCCACCGACGCCTGCTTTTCCTTCTTTTCCCCCCCCCGACACCATAAAATATGCGTTGCTAAAATGGGATGGATGGACTGCGGAGGCACTCTAAAACTCAGACCGGATCCTTGAAAGCAATAAGAAGTTCCGTGATGTAACATTCATAAACAAATGGTGGCAGAAATAGGAGAATCCTTTTATAGTCCTGCACTTCCACTTCATCACATTTACCTTAATATGACTCCATCATTACATTGGATTGCTCCTGAGAAGCATGCAACACTGTGCCTTCATAATATTGCCCCGTGATCCTTTTTTTTAGGCCTGCAGTGAGAAAAAAAATACAAAATTACTCTTTAAAAAAAAAGAAGATTTGAAAACAGCATTATTTTTGTAGTCAGCTCCTAAAAAAGCTGCCAAGTTATCAAACCCCGATATTATCTCTCGCTCTCTCTACGTATAAATATATATATGCACAAATTATATTGCAACGTTTAGATTCTTAAAAGTGAAAAGTTTGAATTTGGTGTATTTATGTAATATGCACATGCCTCTGTGTTCACACACGTCACATGATGAAGCAATGTAACTATTCCAAGCACAAGGGGGAACTCTTTGTTCTGAGCTGTGACACTGTACTATTCATAATAAATATTTTATACATACTGTTCTGTCTGCATGGCGTCCGTTCATCTGCCGGTCTTTGCGTTTCCGGCTCCCATGACGGTGACGAGGGCCACTTTCCTGAGAGTGCAGCTCAGCTCACTGTCTACATGGAGCAGCCTCAACTTGATGACCCCAATACGGCTAAGATATTAATTGTTATTAGCAGTTTCACAAAGTATTGTCTGGTATAAATTATTCCTCCATGTCAGATTTTTTTCTTTTATCAATGTTAATATGCGCTGTAGTTTATTGTGATCTCACATAACACTGAGTGCACCAAATGTGTATTAATCAGCAGCTGAAAACGGTTCAACAATTACACAATGTATTGTTGTTTGAGTAATGTTTACTAAGAACTACAAGTCCCAGATTCTTGAGGACATCACAACCCATTTGTTTTAGGCCTTACGAGAAATGAGAGCGAATGATCTTGAGGGCGGCGTGACAAACACGGAAGTGAGTAACTATCGGGACACGGACAAAACCAATCGCTGCATTTGGCGTTTAGAAGAAACATTTTTCATCTTGCCTTTAAAAAAAAATGTCTGTATAAATAATTGTCCATCGTTCTCATCCGCTTAGTCCGGGGTTGGGGGCAGCAGACCCAGCAGGCTGACCCAGACTTCCCTCTCACCAGCAACGTTCTCTAGCTCATTCATATAAATAATTGTGTGAATGAAAATACAGCTGTTTTGAATCATTCCTGAAAAGTTGACATGTTCTGGAAGAGTTTTATGGGTTAATGTAGAATGAGTTTCTCAGGGAGCAGGTTAATCCCTTCGCATCAAAGATTTGAATGGATGCTATTTAAAATTAGCATCCTTCCAAAAATCCTTTAAAAATAGTTATGTCATAAATATAAGTGTACGTTCACTGACTGAATTTTATCTGATCTATATTAAATTGGACACTGATGGCACAACGCCGTGTATTGCATCTTTTTTTCAACCATAAAGTACCAAAAAGATTGAACCACTGAACTGAATGAGGCAACAGCACGTACAGTAAAGTTATCCATTAGAATATGGATGCATATTCATTACCAGGACACTTAAAATACAAGGTTTTAATCCAAACCTAGACTGAGGTAGTGTACAGTTGAGGCATTGTATCACAACACATTAGCACAAATGTGTTTTTTTCTCACATACATTCTCAAAAAAAATAGTGTTCATCTGCTTTCTAGTGGATAAATATCAACCATTAGTATTAATGTGCTGAATGAAAAGTAAGTCTGTTGTCCCTCTTAACCCTTGTGTTGCCTTAGGGTCATTTTGACCCGAATCAATATTACACCCTCCCCCCGCCTTTGGGTCATTTTGACCCGATTCAATGTTTCACCCTCCTGTTACCTTTATATTTACTAACATATTTTACCCTTTGGGTTCAATTTGACGCCAGCAATTAAAACCTCCAGAAAATTATTAGAATTAATATTGTTTTCCAAGTTTAAGTGTGAGGCACTTTATGTTTGTTTGTTGACTACCGAAAGAACACCGACATTAAACATTGAATGGGGTCAAATTAATCCTAACGGGGGGAGGGTGTAATATTGATTCGGGTCAAAATGACCCTAAGGCAACACAAGGGTTAAGCTTTTAATTAATATATCGGACATCAGTGTGATCTGTGAGGTTCCTGCTGCTCCACTCCGCCCACTGGTCCTTTTATCTGCCTCTGAACACACACACACACACACTTTTGTGGCGAGCTAGAGGACGACGGTAAATATGAAATTAGCATTTCTCCGACTTAACGCATCGCTGAGCAATATCTCACAGGAGCCATATATCACAAAGACGGATCCAGGGCCGTATTTACCTTTACCGTTTCTTAGAATAACTGAGATTCAGCCGAGCTCATTAAAGAGAACATGCCTCGACTCCTATGGGGGGCTGCCCGCAATTATTTCATTCTATTACAGTGTGTGTGTGTGTGTGTGTGTGTGTGTGTGTGTGTGTGTGTGTGTGAGAAGCTCTCCAAGAGAATCAGCGCTGATCCTCTAAGTCTTGGCTTACAGGGTTTCGTCTGGTCCCGCAGGTGCTGGGAAAAAAGTGTCTGCTCAGCTGCACCAGAGCCCGGTTTGGACGGGTTCTCTGGCTCGCCCAGCTGGTGACGGCAAAGAACCACCGGACTCGGCAGGTTGTTCCGGTGGTCCGGTAGCGGGGCTTCTGGCTCCGATAGAAAGTCAAGGTGACTCATGGCGGGTGAGAAGTGTACTCGAGTCCAATCTGAGCAAAGCAGTAGAGGAAAGCCAGCATGGGCGGGGCCGTGGTACACCAGCCTGAAAATTTAAAAAAACAAAAAAAACAATGTGTTAACGGGAAATATTCAGACTTCCACGTCCGGACTCTTTGTCCGGCAGCTCCTAGAAAGACTTGTGTTCTTCCACCAGAGCCAACGACGGTGTGCTGAGTTCTCTGCGCCGCGTTGTGTGTCACCGTTATTCCCCTTTTCTATTTTTAGCTGCGTCTTGGAGGGTCGAGCAGGCAGGTAAGGACGGCCGTCTGCGCCTCCTCCTCCCCAACTGGCGCGCCTCCAGATTACCTCAGTAACCTGCACCTGCGCCCACAATGCTTTCTCAATAGTCTATTCTTTCCCATTCATGTCGAAAACAATCCAACTCCGATACGCGCGGGGCTGCTTTATGCACAGCTGTACGCTCCGGCCCCCCGGCTGCAAGAACCCAGGCTTTTTGCTGATAAATATTGATGCTATGCTGACGCGTCGTTTTTGCAGATAATTAGCATAGTTTCCAGCAAACGGCAGCTAATTATGAATGTTAGTTTGAGGATATTAGAATTGAGTAATTACAAATATGACGCAGTTCCCGGCGTCTGAATCCATCACGCGAAAAGCCTTTTAACAGATTCAAGACGTCACAGCGTTTTGTCTTCTCAATTATGTAAATGTCATTAAAACCCTCGATGTGAAATATGTTCCCCCACTAGTCGTCTAACCTTTTCCGTCTAACGGGAGTGGAAAGCAGAACTTGGAGGAAGCGTACGCCGCTCGTCGGCACGCAGCCGCTGCTTCATACCGAGTCCTGGCAAAGAGAGAGAGAGCAGCCGAGGCTCCTCCGGTCGCACGGCACCACGGCTCCAATCAACCAGAGCTATAATTACGCCACAGTTTCTTTTGCCGCTTGATTATCAGAGTACTTTGTGTTCAAATGAGGGCAAACAGAGCGGCAAGTCACAACTCCGTCTGAAAGCTGCTCAGTGATCACAAAGACCGGGCCTCTCGGACGTCTGGCGACTTGTTGGTTGAGCTCTTCCTCCTCTGGTCATATTGTGATTACAACTCGTGTGTGGGTCATTTTTGATGTATTCTTTCCCCCCTACTAATGGCATCGCTCTGGGGAAAGCTCTCCGTCTGTCTTTAGTCCAGACTGAAATATTCTTGAAATATTGGATTGCTATGAAACGTGGTTCGGACGTCGACGTTCCCCTCGGGATGAATCAAGATCTCTTTAGTGACCTCTGACTTTTCATCTCGCGCCATTACCAGGTCGAAATTGTAATTTGTCCGATAACCTGACTGGACGAAATGGAGACTAATGACCCCCCCCCCCCCTCAGGTGCACTTTGTGCTAAAGGTCAAATACTTTCTGCATTCTCACATGAGCCATATGAGGTAAACCTGCTGAATATCATCATCATATTATAGTTGTGAGCATGCATTTACTCACTACTGTAATGTTACCGCTATTATAGACAGTTTTCAATCAAGCTAATATCACGCAGCGCCTCGTTTTCCTTTCTGAATTAAAGCTCCGCCTCGTGTCTACAGGTGTGTTTGAATGTCATTCAGCAAAGTCACTTCACATCACTCGAACATCGGGGCTATCGAAGACGACAATACGATGACAGGGTGAACAGGAATTAGTTTGTTTGTTCCACCGGAGAGGTCAAAGAGTGCAACTCAGCCTGCACCAGACAAGCTGATTCAAAAGCATTGATCTTGTGTTAATGAAGCAAAGCGCAGCCCCCCCCGCCATGTTTTATTATGCCGACACGTGCAGACGCAAGGAACTGCCTCGGGGCCTTTCTGGTGGATCCATTTCACTTCAATTTAAAAAGTACAAAACCACAAGTACACGAGCAACAGAGTGCTGGTTTGTTCAAGGGTCTTTCTAAACATTTTAAGTAAACATCAGGCAGTGCTGTGTTATATCTGAATTTGTGCTCATATATGATCCGGATTCATTATCGTAAAGGACAGGTGAGATTCTCTATTTGGTTTTCTAGGTCTTACTCACAGAATAATTCACAACAGAATTGGTATTTTAAAAACACCCTGCTTTTAACTTATTGACACCGCGTCTGCTAGAAGAGTCAGAAAGTGACACACGGTTTACGGTGAACTTTCCCATCACAATAAAGCTTCACTTGTGGCTGGAATATATACAGGACTGTCTCAGAAAATTAGAATATTGTGATAAAGTTCTTTATTTTCTGTAATGCAATTAAAAAAACAAAAATGTCATGCATTCTGGATACATTACAAATCAACTGAAATATTGCAAGCCTTTTATTCTTTTAATATTGCTGATTATGGCTTACAGCTTAAGAAAACTCTAAAATCCTATCTCATAAAATTTGAATATTTCCTCAGACCAAGTAAAAAAAAAGATTTATAACAGCAAAACAAAATCAAACATTTGAAAATGTCCATTAATGCACTCAGTACTTGGTTGGGAATCCTTTTGCACGGATTACTGCATCAATGCGGCGTGGCATGGAGGCAATCAGCCTGTGGCATTGCTGAGGGTTTATGGATGCCCAGGATGCTTCAATAGCGGCCTTTAGCTCATTTGCATTGTTGGGTCTGGTGTCTTTCAGCTTCTTCTTCATAATACCCCACAAATTCTCTATGGGGTTCAGGTCAGGGGAATTGGCAGGCCAATCGAGGACAGTAATGCCATGGTCAGTACACCAGTTACTGGTGGTTTTGGCACTGTGGGCAGGTGCCAGATCATGCTGGAAAATGAAATCCTCATCTCCATAGAGCTTTTCAGCAGACGGAAGCATGTAGTGCTCTAAAATCTCTTGGTACACAGCTGCATTTACTCTGGACTTGATGAAACACAGTGGACCAACACCAGCAGCTGACATGGCTCCCCAAACCATCACTGACTGTGGGAACTTCACACTGGATTTCAAGCAACTTGGATTTTGCGCCTCTATTTTTTTGTGTCTTACCCTCCTAATGGAGGCTGTCAATGATGGTCCTCTGGACAGCAGTCAGATCAGCAGTCTTCCCATACTTGTGATTTAGTTTACTGAACCAAGCTGAGTGTTTTCAAGGCTCAGGAAACCCTTGCAGGTGTTTCGAGTTAATTAGACGATTCAAGTGATTTGTTTAATACCCTACTAGTATACTTTTTCATGATATTCTAATATTTAGAGATAGGATATTTGAGTTTTCTTAAGCTGTAAGCCATAATCAGCAATATTAAAAGAATAAAAGGCTTGCAATATTTCAGTTGATTTGTAATGAATCCAGAATGCATGACATTTTTGTTTTTTTAATTGCATTACAGAAAATAAAGAACTTTATCACAATATTCTAATTTTCTGAGACAGTCCTGTATATATATGGAATATATATATATATTTATATATTATATATATATATTTATTGATATATATATTTATTTATTTATATATTTATATATATACTTAAATATATATTTATTTATTTATATATTTATATATATATTTATTCATATGTATATATATTTATTTATATATATATTTATATCTAATATATAATATATATATTTTAGATTTATATATTATATATATATTTCATATATATCAAATATATAAGATAACTATATGCATACAAATATATATATTTATATATATATATATATATATATTTATATATTATTGGGCACTGACTATACTCTGCACCCCCCCCAGTGGCGAGTGCAGCTCAGCCTGCTTATCATGAGCAGACAGGCTTTTCGGAGGGCCTGCCATCTCGCTTTAGGTGCCAAATGAGCCAAATAAAAACACGGGGCACTAAACAGGGAACCAGCACAAAGCAGATGTCGCTCTACTGCGGGGAGTTTGCCCATTCAGATGCATCAAATGGCCCATTATGACCTCTTCTTATAACACACTTTTATCGCCTCGTCTTTCTGTGAGCTTTACCGTCCCTGACCATGTGTTTTATTTTATTTCAATTGTTTTGTTTTGACTATGTATAACGTCATATTGCTTGATCTAAATTTTAGTTTTATGTAAATCTCTATTGTTTTAAAAGAATTTAGTTGTAAACCACATTGTAAACCTTGTTTATAAAGGTGCTCTATAAACAATAATATTAGTATCATCCTTATTTTAACCACTGCTAAATATACAGATCTATTAAACAGCTGCATTTTATTTTATTCTCTCAAATTGTTGCTTTAAACCAGTGGTTCTCAATTTTCTCCGTAAACTGTTAACGGCGTAACGTAAACATTTAAATAAAAGTACAGACATTTGGACATGTATTTATTAATTACTTAGTTCTATGTCCGTGTACTTTGTACTTTTCTAATTTGTAAAGTTCTCAATAAAGGTCTTTCTTCATTTCCCCCTGCACCCCACCTGTAATACCACTGCACTCCACTAGAGGGGCGCAGTGGTACTACACAGTTTGGGAACCACTGCTTTAGAAATACTATCTCCAGTTAGTCACCACTGTAGAAAGGGGAATATCCCACAATGCAACAGAACAGTCAAATGAAAAGAAGCATGACTAATAGTGACTCTTCGTTAATGCCAGCTGAAACTATCCTGCAAAATAAAAAGGTCACATAAATCCTACTGAGTGAGTGTTGCGGTGGATAATTTACCTTGAATGAAGACGCGCTTCCAGAAGATTCTGCCAACATGTATCCCCCCAAGAAACACCAGATTAGAGAGGATGAGCATGGCCGTGGAGCAGGCGGACAGAAGGGCAATGCAGCGCCTCTCCATCGCCGCGGAGAGATTCTGCTCCTGGGAAATCAGTAAATAAATAAGAACCACAGGAGATTTTAATCGTAAATCCGGGAGACAAAGAGCAGAAACGCACCTGGTACTAATGAACTGTGTGGCCATTAACTAGAAGGACTAGACAGCCTGCCGTCAGACTGTATCACTATGTTGAGAACCTGAACCTTCTCCCAAAGGTCCAAGAGAAGCTAGATGGACGTTTCTATTGTGGTTGGAAACAGACTTTAACTCACGTTAACATTGACCCTTAACTGTAGCTGCCAATCAGAAATGACCAGATACAACCAGTGTGTCTCCTGTCTATATTTAGTGTAGCAGCTCCTGGCATCATCTCTTTCATCAGATTACATGACCCCTTCATCATGATTATTTATAAAAACATTTTTGAGGGTTATAAGTGAAATTGAAACGTATGTGTATATATATATATATATACACATGTATATATATATACATACATGTTTATATATACACATATATATATATATATATGTATATATATATATGTATACATATATATATATATGCACATATGTATATATATATGCATATGTATATATATATGTATATATATATATAATTTTTTATTTTCTTTATTATTTTTCTTTATTTTATGTCATTTTTTCTGATTTATTTGATTATAATAATTAAGGATAGGAATATATAAGTATTTTTGCAACACAATACACAACAATGTTCACACATCTTAACTGAAAATAAATTGAATGAATAAACAGAGAATTATATCTATATACACTATTTTTTTTTCAGAGATAAATTGGATTTGGATTTTAAACTTACGACAATGGAGCGAATAAACGACGAGGCAAAGAGAGGCTTCAGTCCGTTCTCCACCAGAACTCCCGCCCAGTTCATCAGGGCCCAGCACTGCAAGTAGTCGTGGCCACCGTGCCAGAGGCAGACGAAGCCGAACGCGAGGCCAGTCGACAACACCTTGGAAAGATGGCCGTTCCGTGAGCCCCCCAGCGGCACGTAGATGTATCTGCAACGTGGGTTCACGAGATAAAAACACACATTGGCGCACTTGAAAGGAGATTATAACCCGTCTGACATGAAGAAAACATTAAATTAGTGCTGATAATATCAGACAGGACACGGATATACTGAAGCCAGTTAGTGGAGCATGTGTGAAACAAAGGGGGGGGGGGGAGGAAATGCCCCCACAATGCACCAATCACACAGATGATCATGTCATGTCCAGTGCAGAAACAGACACCTATAACCCAATGTTCATGTCAAATGTACCTTTTTTTCCACCACCTCAGTGAACTTTTGTTTCGTGTCTGATTTCATTATTTTATTTGGTTAAATCACATGACGCAAGCATTAAATTCCACTGTGGATTAAATGCGATTACACCTCATGCGATGTAACAACAAAAAAAAGGGAAGCCGTGTATTAGCACCACACAAGAGGAATAACATCCCGACAATCAGTTCCGATTGTGGCGCACGCCGCGAAGACAAACGACCTCAGATGCCACGAGAGCCTCGTCTGTCCCCCGAGGAGCCTAGAGTCTCAACATGCTACATCACGCCGACACGCTTCGAAGCAAACAAACACGTTCTGTCTAGTGTCGCTGAGCTAGAGACTAATTATCTCAGCCACCCTGTGGATAATCAATGTTCTCGGATGAAGATGAGTCAGCATTTTCTCAGCCTTAAATAGAGTGGCCTGCTCGGCCATATTGGAGGATGAGAGGAGCTGCAGATGGAGATGAACCAGAGTGTTGGAGGAAGGGCACGCCGAATACCGAAACACGCCGAGCATCCATCCGCCTTTTTAAATTGATTAGATGACGACGGATGCTAAACAGATGCTCATCAAAATATGATAATTGTAAGACATTGATTACTGTAATGCACGAGTAATCAGTGTGTTATGCAACACCGAAAGACCGACAGCAGATGGTGCAGACAAGGTTTAAAAGACTGGAATTTGAGTACCAAGTTACAGTTACACATAAACAAACACACACACACAGCTCAATCCAAGCCCACCTATAGAAATGATCTTATCCTATTTAAAAACTACCCCCCCCCCCATGATTTTGCGAGCAATCGCTCCTCCTCGTATGTTGCAGCAATAACTCAAACAACCAGTGAGTGCTCTTCTGTTGGTTGATAACTGTGGAGCGGCGAGCCGGAGACACAGCGGCACACAGGCCGGCATGTGATGGTGAAGGATGAGCCACTTAGCCGCTCAGGGAGACGGGGTGTCATGCAGAGCACGCCATTTAACACCTACGCACTCATCTGGCGCTCTTCAGACAATTTCAACAGAATTTCAGAACTGCAATAAAAGCTCTTTAAAAGCTCTTTGGAGCGACGTCGGGGCATTGTGTGTCATGGGTATCGTCGCTGCATCTCCGGCGGGGTAGTTGCGAGCGATGCCATTAATAAACAGGAGAAAACTATTTTCAATGAACACAGATTTCATTTTTTTAAAGGTATAGTTCATCCCGAGATCTAAAATACGTACAATACAGAGGAATTATTTTTCTATTGACCATAGTTCCTGCTCAAAACTGCCCGCAACAATATCTGATTATCTTAAATTACCAGGGTATGATTTCCCCAAAAAAAGAGACATTGCCATTTTCATTATTTTTTGGCCATCTGAGCACCACAAACCATGTGACATCTCATCCTTTATATTGGAGAGGCGTCCGATAACTCCAAAACTAGACGACTCACACCAAAATAATCTAGATTGATTAATAGCACAACAGGTAAGAGGAGAAATATGTATTTTTGGATTTTGGGGTGAACCGTCTCTTTGAAAAAAAATCTGCCATTTCTTTCTCAAATTCATTGTATCCTCTGTAGCCATCTCCAAAACAGTCTTTCACGCCTGGAAAGCCAGTGTACATGTCCGCCATCATACGTGTCATCACACACACTAATTAGGAAACGGCGACCGGGACCAGGGAGCGTTGCCAGGGAATATCAGTGTCGTTTCTGACAACTGTAGCGTCGCCTTAATGTGGCAACCCGCGTCGAACAAGTGCCCCATCATCTCCCGTAGGCTGAATTCAGCCAAGTGTGCGTCATTAAGAAGCAGACAACTCATAATGTACGTTGTCCAAAGTACAAGTGCTCTCATTACATATGCACATACTAAACAAGGAGGCATTTCACCAGGGTGCCGTGAGCACAACAGAAGAACTATTCACCAACAGCATCCGAGCTCATAATCATGAGAAAGCCGACATGCAAATGCAGCATCCTCGTCCATTAAGAGGGAACATGTGGGTCGGCAGCTGGAGGATGACGAGTTATTCAACTGAAGAGTTCATTGCCCTGCATGAAACAAGCCTCTTTACAGTAAGTGTGCAAAGAATAACAGATAAAAGGTTGAATAAACACACGGCTCACCATTCAAAACATGAGGCGACGAAAACTATAAATAGATACAACGCTCATTAATATCTATCTATATATAGATATAGATATATCTATATATAGATATATATAAATAAATAAGATTAGACAGATGGACCTTGACAGATAGACAATATATTTATCTATTATATATAAAATATAATATATGTATACAGACAGACAGTTATTTGATTGAGATGGTATTTCACATTTTTAGTAATCATTAACATCTGAATTAGTCTGTCCTCTGCTCATGAAGTGGCTCTTACCTGATGAGCCATCGATACAGGCCCTCGTCAAAGTGCCTGAGAGAGAACAAATGAGAAAAAAAAAGAGAAAGAAATATGAAGTGAGACATTTACATAATAAGATAGCACTGTGTAAGAAAGCCCTGAGCTCATGGGCTTCATATGCAGCATATATGATGGATGTGTGTTTGCGTGGGCACTCTGTCATTAAGAAGATTAGAAAAGGCTTTCCCTTTTTTTTTTTGGTGCTGCCTATAAACTGAAGCTGTTTTGAGAATGATGCCGGTGGACAGCTTTCTGCATTCCATCATTGTTGTCCACATTGGCCAGCTCAGCACACACACACACTTAGCACACACACACTTAGCACACACACGCTTAGCACACACACGCTTAGCACACTATATCCTTGACTTTAATATCGTTTTGGAGAGCATAGTTTGTGCACAGAGTGGTGTTTCTGTTATTTTACCTTTACCTTATTTTTATTTAAATAAATTAGTTAGGGCAGAATCAGGTTCACCTGGTCCAGCCCCTAGAGATGCTGCTATAGGCTTATAAGCTGCTGGGGGACGTTTTAGGATACACTGAGCACCTCTCTCCTCTTCTCTCTCTCCTTATTGTTGAATTTACATCTCTCCATCACACATTATTAACTCTGCTTCCTCCCCGGAGTGCTTGTGACTTCACGTCCCACAGGGTCCATTGGACCTGGCTGTATCTGATGCCTCCTGCATGGCCATGCTGATTCATGGCTTGTGGAGGTCTGGATCGTGGTCCACGCCGACTACGAATTATTCATACATTCTGTCATTGAATGTTTTTATGTAACTCTGTTCATCTGTACACATGACATAATTCTTCTATATCTGGATTAAAACACAGATTAGCACTTCAGTGGCACTTAAATAGCTCCTACTTATGGTACTTTTGTAGTTCGACTTGCTTGAAGAAATGTTACGATCTGAATTCTTGTTGTTCTGAGTTTGTACTCTTGGTTGAATGCACTGATTGTAAGTCGCTTTGGATAAAAGCATCTGCTAAATGACATGTAATGTTACGTAATATATTGCTTCTGTCCATCCGGGGAGAGGGATCCTCCTCTGTTGCTCTCTTGAAGGTTTTTTCTACTTCTTGGGAGTTGTTCCTGATCCGATGTGAGGTCCTGGGTCAGGGATGTCGTATGTGTACAGACTGTAAAGCCCTCTGAGACAAATTCGTAATTTGTGATATTGGGCTATATATATATAAATTTAAAAAATAACTGAATTAAAATAAATGGGGTGGAGAAAATAATAGAAACACCAGTTGGTATAATGCAATAAAGCTCAACAACACAAACTGCAGCTTCCAAACTTCTTATACGACAAAGAAAATTAACAATATAACCGTTATATAACCTTTATACAGATAGGATCTATTGTAGGACTCTTGTGACAGACTGCATTGGTTTTTTAGCAAGGTGTAACCAATAAACTGGTAACTGGACATGCATCAAAATAAACAACATAAAATGTTCTCCACTAGACATACCCACATGCTGTTGACTTTAGCCTCATATAAATGACGCCTGGCTGATTACTGTGGTGTATTCCCCTCTAATGAACACTGCAATGTGTACGTTCATTTAACTTGAGCAAGTGTGACCCCTTCAGCATCAACTGGGCATAGGCTCCACCTCTGCTTGGTCGCAAACGTGTTAAATGAGCTTCATAAACGCAACAATGGTTGTGACGTTTACTTTCATTGGGAGGTAGGCAGGACATACATTATTTCAGTCTGTGTGTGTGTGTACACAAACTCATGCCAAAGAATACATAACATACAAAATAGCTCATTTAAGGGGAAGGGGGAACGTACAGAAGCACAGAGAAGAGCAAATAAAGGAGGGAGAGCATCAGAAAAGAGAGGATAACTAAAGGTTTGATCCAGTTTCTGGACATCTGTGCTCAAAAAAGAAAAGAAACTGAGGTGTTTTTACAAAAGTAAACGAGTAGCAGTTGGATTTCCTGGACTTCCCAGAGCAACAATGTGCTGCTGATTTGCAGAATTCACGACCTCTTTAACCTGCTTGCATACGTCTGTGGACTTCCTTTGTTGGAACTACACATGTGAAGATAAGACTTCTTTTCCAGGCCTCTTCCTATCCTCCCGCCTCGGGTTAATGTGCAGAGCCCCCTCATCCATCCCCTCATCCATCGCCTAATCGCATCTATTTTTGTCCTGCCACTCATTCCGCTCATTGTCTCCTCGGACAGTTTATTTTATGAAGGGGCATTTGATTTTCACATCTGAATTTGAAATTGGTTTCCGTTGATTTAATGGACATTTTGTGAGTGAGAGTAAAATTGAATTTATTTTGTATTATCAAGTGGTTTGAATCCAGGGAGGGGTGGAGAGCCATCCGGGTTATATATCTCCAACATATTTCAATAATCTTAAAGGGACAGGTTTAATAATAGGAATATTATCCTGTCTAGTGCTTTAAATATGTGGGATAGAAACCGGCATTTGTCAGATGGTCATCTATTTGGTGATTTTTATTCATTCTTTTTGACCAAACTGGTTTTGTTTTGGTTTCAGCAATGATGCGACGGCGAATAAAGAATGATCCCAGGAAACAAACCCTTGTAGCTCAAGTCCGACAGAATGATGTAACGGTGCAGAGGTGACCTGTTGTTCTGATTGCCAGACGGAAGACGTAGACAATTCGTCTGAATCCTGTTGCCAACGAACAGGGAGCACTTATGGCACTTGACATTAAATTAACCCTTTCTTCAAAACAATAACAGATGCAAGCTTCTCCTGTTATTGACGTCTGAAGGAATGCTACGAGAGCCGTACGCTGCATTATTTATGCCGGTGGTGTTAATGGGAATGTCTTACCTCCACATCCCGGTGAAGCTGTACATGACGCTGACACAACGGGGGAGCTTCGGGGGAACCAGTTTATCCAAAGTAGCCAGCGTGGATGGGAGGCCAAACAGCACCAGATACTTCACAAAGAAGAACTGCACGAGCGCCAGGGCCAGACCTCCTGTAGCGGGGGGGGGGGGGGGGGGGGGGAAGGAGGTCAAAGTAAAGTAATATTTCATACTTTAATGATTTAAGACACGCTCTATATTTTCCCAAAACAGTTTCCCTGTGTTTTAAATATTATAATGTGTATTTATACATCCCAAATTTACCCTCAAAGGGGTTTCTAATATGTAGAGCATACAACACCTGGTATTATTAGACCCTCTGTTTAAAAAAGGGTGAAACTTCCCCAAAAAACAATTTTATAAGCAAAAAAGTGAAGAAACTTCAGAAGCAGCACAAGAGAAGGGATGAATAGTTGATGTTAGAACTTGGCAAACATCATTTGTTGCTGACATAAGAGAAATGCTGAGAACAGTTTAGCACAAGAAAAAGAAAAAAAGGCCAGTAATTGATCATAATTCATATTATATGTCTGCTTATGGATTCTAGGGGGCAGATAGAACAACAGTGAGTGAGTCAAAGACAAATAATTAATTAGTTAGCAAAGAACCTAAAAATCCCAGAGGAGCTTCACATCTAAAAAATTATCAATATGAGGCTGTAGATGCAGACTATATATATATATATATAGATATACATAACTATATCACTATATATATATATATAAATATATAGATAGATAGACCACAGTGGCCATGTGCGTAAATACATATGCCTTAAAAAAAGTGCAAAGGGGTCATACGAGGGTACACGGCCTCGCATATTGATGCCTTCAGTTTGTGAATAAATAATGTGAAAAGCAAAAAACAAATTATACTTAACGGACACCAAAAACTGTCACTTTATAAAAATATTAACAACATCCCGGATCCTAACCGCTGGTTATGAATTGAGGTCAATGAGTAAGACAGTAATCTGCATATCTGATGGAGTTTTGGAACCAACTACATCCTGAGGGGGCAACTCGTTTTAGCTTCTGCATCTGGAAAATGTGTTTGGAGCGTGTCTGAGGCAACTGGGAAACATTGAAGTAAAAAAAAAAAAAACTACGTTGTACTGTACACAGGAGCCTAAAAATACATGCGGTACGAAGACTTACCCAAGGCCCAGGGAGGAAGGATTTCTAAGTAGGTCTCATTAGACTGGATGGAGTGCATGTACATGACATGGATCAGGTATTCTGCGATGCACCACCACAGAATAATCCGTCCTACTCTGAGCACCAAGTAACTAAAAACAGATTTGTCTCCATCACACTCCTCAGAAGACCTCCGCATCTGCAAGGGTAGAAAGAGAGCGTGTTGCTAAGGGCCGCTGATGTCTACTGTGTGTTTTTTTGATAAAAGGTGACCTGAGTTCACCTGTCCTTTAACTGCAATTTAATGCAACTAAATTGCAGTTAAATTCCTGAGAACCCTTGTTGGCTGTCTTACCTGCTCAATGTAATCCCGGTACGTAATAATGGGTCCATTGTAGAAAAAAGGATGATAGAAGGTGTATGAAAATAACCAGCAGAGCTGCACAACTCCACCACGGTCTGCAGAGCCCCAGCAATGCTCCATGCTGAAGCTGATGAAGCGGAGACAACACACGGCAACACTGAAGAGTAGCAGGTAGTGCTCCTCCTCAGTTTTATACCAGCCCCTCTGAGTAACACAGAGAGGTGGCCAATTAGTAACAACACATTCCTGGGGATCCTTTATATTAATAGTTACAATCTGACAATAAATATAGCCATTTTCTTTTAAACATATGACACATTTTTTATGAGAAAATTAGTTGGCGACATATTTAAACGACTGATGAGAAAAATTGGTCGGCACGTAGGAATAAACATGTGCTTGAGACAACTTTTAATGAGTTGCTTTGGGAATAGCATAACTCTTAAAATAGAATATGTGTGTGTGTGTGTGTGTGTTCATTCACAGGAGTCTGTCATGTCTATTTCACTCCCTAATTTCATATTTCCAACCATTGTAAATGGAGCATAGGTGCTTGGCTGTAACGATGCTTGAAGTGCCAGCTGGTGTTAGATTGGGTTTATAAGAGGAGGATTCGGGTCAAGACGTCCTTAAAGGTCATGAAATACAAAGTCAGTGTCAATAATGAACAATAAATGTACACATGAGTGGCCTTGAGTTCCTGAAGTCATTAAAACCCAATTTAAGAATGTTTTTGTTCGTTATTCATCATTTCGTTGTATTTGAAGAAAAAAATAATGCAGTTTAATGAAATGGTAATTCTCTCATTTTCACCCATACAAGTTTGACTTTTAAAATATAATTACTGTCTGTTAGGATGTCTCACACTAAAAGCTATTTTTAAGTGCTTATAGGAAGAGATTTTCACCATCCTCTAGCCCTCAGTTAATGCTGTAAATAACATGCAGTATGTAAATGACATCAATAAATACATGGAGAAATGCAGTGGCCAAAAGGTTGTACTTCCCCTTGGTAGCGTGTGCCCTCTTGTGCTCTTTACAAATATGACATTTACTGATGATCAAATATTAGGTGACACATATAAAATAAATCAAACAATTATTCACTTATAAAAGTAATGGTTAATTCACATTATAAACACAAAGATCGTGGAGATGCAGTCCCCTGTTCATCAGAAATCTATTGCGTTTTGTCTGCTGTTAATGTCTCTTACTTCTAATAAAACATATGTTACTTGTCTGCGCTATGCTTTTAATGCAAGATGAAGCCACTAAAACCCGGAACCAGTATCCAACCCACCTGGATCTCTTGGAGCGGTTGGATGTGAAGTGTGGAGAGCAGCAGCAGGTTGATGGCCCACGACAAAGCTGGCCTTCGCAGTTGGGCCACTGAGAAGGACAGGCCCAGATGGACCAGCAGCACACTCACACCTTTCATGCCCAGCACACTGCTGGCTGCTAAGAAGCCGTATATCGTGATTGCCGGCACTCTCAACTATCGGAGAAACATAAAACACATGCCGGATTGAAACATCTCCCATCTGATGGCAATATTCCACTTAACCGTACTGCAGCAGCTGCTTCCTACCTTGGGGTAAAAGATGCTGGTCAATCTTGATATCACGCCATGACCGACAAGAGTCCACAGCAAAGACTTCTTAGCCCATTGCGTCCAGAACATCCACTCAAAGTCTGATGGGTCCTGACAAAAAACAACTCAATTCACCAAGCGCCTAATGAAAAGGCACTTTGAAATAATCAAAATGTGTTAAGGAGCCTAATTTGTATGTATGGACTAAATGGATAAAATCTTTTAAATGCTTTGTGTACAACTGAGTGTAGAGTTTAAATTAGGATGATGAGATGCACCATACCATAGGTTCAGATTGGGGTTTTAATGAGTATTTTCATTGAACTCACCCTTTTAAAACCCTTTACGAGGCCTTTTTCCAACTGGAATCCTCTCTCTAATCCTGCTTCATGCTCTGAGGTTTTAAACGGAGAAACAACGGATTCATTTCTCTTGACCCTTTCTTCTCAATCCATTAAACCAATGTACAGATGCCACTTGTATCGGCTTTACCTTTGGAGAATATGTGCAGTTGGTAGAAAGAGTACAGATGAGAGCCGAAGGACAGCACCCAATATGCAAGGATCTCCATCCATGGCAGGGGTGCCAACTGGGTCTTTGGTTTGGACGTCATCGGGCAAGATCACTGTGCTAGAGGGCACCTGAAATAGAGAAAGTCAATAATAACATACAATATATCACATGGACGTAAAGCAGAAAATAATTTATTCATGTCTGTTTTCAAAAAAATTATGGTGTTGAAGTTCGATGAAACTGACGGTAAATTAGAGGGAAATCAACACAAGAAACACCTTTATAAATTTAACTAAATCGGATTGTGTTTTCTATTGTTATCGCCATCGCTTCTGGAAACTGGGAATGACGTCACCTCTGGAAATCAAACCCCCACTCAGTTAACTAGATAGGAACTCGAGGACACTTTATTTTCCTGTCAGTTTATCTACAGGTAGGTAGGTATTGGGATTATGTCATCATTTTAGTTTGAATAAACCCTGAAATGGGGCGCTGCTGTTGACGTAGGAATCATTTGTGACGTCGGAAACCACTAAAACCCAAGACGGTTCGTACATGTGCGCGTGTGCAAGTGTTCGTGTGGATTTAGTTGTTGGTTTTATTAAAAACCTGCGCGAGCAATTCCACTCTAATGGCAGCTAGCTAACGTTGGCTGAGATAACTAGCTGTTAGCCGGTCACTTGAACACGTTGAGTGGTTACCGAATGAAACCGGGCGAGTCCACGCCGCGTCCACGGCGAGGCGGGACGATGCAGACCGCGCGGACCAGAAGATTGTGGCGTTAGTGGGCACCGGCATCCAACTTTCAAAGCTATTGAAGTCTTCTTCTGGTTTCATATTGAAAACTGGTAAACGACCTTTTTAGAGCATGGCTGCCCCCTGCTGGACGGGAGAGGCTCCTCGTGAAGGAACGCCTCGCCCACAGGGGAAGCAGTTCTCCCTTCAGGCCCTCTGCTACATGTGATCCCCAAAAACATGGCATTTTAAAATAAATATATGGATGGCTTGGCAAACTTCTCACAGGTGCGAAAAGTTACTGTTCTTAGACAGAGGTGAAAGACAATTACTCCTCTAAACAAATTAACACCACTTACCTTTAACTACTTAAAATGAATACTTTTTAAATTATAATTTGAAGATTGTGTAAACAAAAAAATCTAATCAACTTTAAAAATAGCATGTATTGAATAACTGAACTATATATATATACATATTATAGTAGTATAGTATAGTATACATAGACAGTATTGATATGCAGTATATAGTGTAGTATCGTTGTATGTATGTATATATATATATATATATATATATACATACAGGCACGTGCACAGACATGTTGGGGGGCAGGTGCTCAAACCAAAAAAAAGGGCACCCATTGGCAAAATGATTTTTCTATTAATCACTGTAACTTGAAGTGAGCAAATAATTGGTTGTTACAAAACACCTGAAACACATTTGTGTCGTGAGAAGACATGAGAGCTGAAGACATGAGCGCCGCGGAGCATGTCGAGATATCCAAACACATTTGGGGGGAATTGATGACAGAGAGAGTAAGTGTTATTCTTAAATACTGATTAATGAAGAAAAAATGTGTCTACGTCCCTGGGAAATAAATCTTGAGCCGGAGATGTGCCAGTTGTCGATTTACAATATCCTATTTCTGATGTTCAGTTGTGTCTATTCCCCAAGTCATGTGGTATAATAGGTTGGCTGTACTCAAAGAAGAAGAACAACTCATATTGTCATTTAATTTCTGGATATACACTACCGTTCAAAAGTTTGGGGTCACCCAGACAATTTTGTGTCTTCCATGAAAACTCACACTTTTATTTATCAAATGAATTGAACATTTCAAAGAACATATAGTCAAGACATTGACAAGGTTAGAAATAATGATTAATATTTGAAGTATTCATTTTGTTCTACAAACGTCAAGCTCAAAGGAAGGCCAGTTATAGTTTATATCACCAGCATAACTGTTTTCAGCTGTGCTAGCATAATTGCACGGGTTTTCTAATCAGACATTAGTCTTCTAAGGCGATTAGCAAACACAATGTACCATTAGAACACTGGAGTGATAGTTGCTGTAAATGGGCCTCTTTACACCTATGGAGATATTTCATTAGAAACCAGACACTTCCACCTTGAATATTAATTTACCATATTAACAATGTATAGAGTGTATTTTTGATTAATTTAATGTTATCTTTATTAAAAAAACAGTGCTTTTCTTTGAAAAATAAAGACATTTCTAAGTGACCACAAACTTGTGAACGGTAGTGTATTGTACTTGTGTGATACTGGGTATTGACTGTGCAGGTGTGTCTACATACAGATGTTCCAGATGGGTGTGTGCATATACGTCTGGCTCGGCGAAATGAGGTGACCTCTTTGTATGTATTGTTTATGTATTTAATGTCCTGTACTCTAGTGTATACAGTGGGAGGGGTGGGGGAGTGGGTTGTTATATGATATTTCAACAAAAAGATGATAAACAATGGAAATATCAGTTAATGTTTACTGTGTTATGTACCTGTCAATATTTCCAAATAAAAGAATACATTATTTGTTTAAAGAAGAAGAACAAATGGACTGAAGACTTTACGAAAAAAGATAATGGAAAGTAATCATTTGACCTCTCTAACAGTTTCAAGAAGTTGAGAGGGGAAACGTATAGCTGTCAAATAAATGAAGTTTAGTCGGAAGACCATACACCTGCAAACCCGCGTCATCTATTTCTCATCCATCTGCCAAGTACAATCTGGTGCAGTGCATCAAATGGTGACATTTGTTTTAACTGTACATGGTCCCTCTGAAATAATACGATTATAATATATAATATAATTAGGGCTGTGAAACGATTAAAATTTTTAATCGGGTTAATCACAGGTTTTTGTGGATTAATCATGATTAATCACATATTACCGATATTCTCGGTGTATTTTGTGAGAACATAGAGATTTATGACAAAAGACGGATATATACATTTATACATTCTTCTATACAATGGTGCTGCAACTCAGCAGTTATTTAGCAGTTTTCTTCCATATGGAACATTAATACATCTTCATCCTAAACAGAATGTTTAACCCTCCTGTTACCTTTCGGGTCAATTTGACCCCATTCAATGTTTAATGTCGGTGTTCTTTGGGGTCAATTTGACCCCAGGCTGTTTTTCACTGTGTCAAACATATCAGAAATATCAACTTTTTATTTATTTAAAGGGCTATTTAGGTAGTCAACAAACAAACATAAAGTACCTCACACTTAAACTTGGGAAACAATATTAATTCTAATAATTTTCTGGAGGTTTTAATTGCTGGGGTCAAATTGACCCCGAGGGTAAAATATGTTAGTAAATGTAAAGGTAACAGGAGGGTTAAACAGCATTTTTCTCTTGTTTGTCAACCATTAACTCCACCATGATACAATCTAAAGGTGGACAGATTGACAAGTGACTTTTTTTTGCTCGGTCCCGATGCGCGCGCACGGAGCTCTGTGGCGCGCCAGACGGAGATCGATAAGTGTTAACGCAACGCGTAGAGACAGAAATGACATGCTGCTGTGGAGATACGATCAACAACAGACGTTTAGTTTAATAAAAGAACAAAGACGTGCTATAGAGAACATGTCAGGGGCGGGCCAATCGTTTTAATGTCATGCGATCTACCGACACTACGCCGCGATCGACTGGCAGGTCGCGATCGACGTGTTGAGACCCTGATCTACAGGAAGTAAAAGTCGTCACAAGGTTTCCGTAGGTGAACCTGCGGAAGGATCATTACCGATGAACAGACCGTCTGCATGAGAGCGGACAGAGTTCAGATTGAAGTGGTGCATTGGAAGCTCATTTTGCAAGTGACTTTTTTTTCGTCCCAACGACCAACAACAGACGGATTGGAAGCTCATTCTGCGCATGCGTTAAATGCGTAAAAAAAAAAAAAACTAGTTAAACCTGTAATTGGATTAACTGAGTTAACGCGTTATTTTTCACAGCACTAAATATAATATATTTCATCTAGCATACAGTTTGGCTTTACAGCTCATACAGCTGTACTGAATAGCAACAGATAACTGAGAAATAATAATATAATAATAATAATACTTATAATAATACTAAGAATAATAATATAAATAAAAATAATGATAATAATAATAACTCGTATGAATCAAATATATATTTAAAAAATATGCGGGAAATAAATAATGCCTCTCTGTATTGCTCAATCGCACGCACGCACGCACGTCAATGCCATGGAAACCGGACCGAGGTTATTTAAGGCTGCGGACGTTCGGTTCTCCCCTTTGCACCTTGGACTTTGACACGAGCGGACCTCACCTGTGAACCCAAACCTGTGAAGGAAACAGACTTTTGCACTGCTTGAGACTTTTTGCTGGAAACTAAACTTGTTGGCGAACAGAACAACACGAGATCCGGACTACGAGAGACCTGAGACCCCGAGGAAGGTCCTCCGACGACCGAGAGCCGAGGACGAGCCCCTGCTGACGGGACCGGGCTGTGATTTGGACGATAAGTTAAGACCATTTCTACATTTAATTTAGCATTTTTATTATTAACGTATCCATAAAAGTGTTCTCAGTTTAGAAATCAGTGAAACCTTTTGAGTTTTCACGTTTAAAATGTTGACAGGAAATTTTGTGAAAACATATTTTGTGAAAAGTGACACTCAGTCGATGATTCGTCGTGTAAAATGAGATTTGAGCTGCAGAATGTCTTGAAAATGTCAGGAGATGTGCGGAATGTGTTGACAATTAGTGCAACTCCTCGAAACCCCTTTTATTTTTGTTTTAAGGCATCAAAACGTCGAAATTTAACTTTGAAATTACAGAAAAAAGATGGCGCCATGGAACGCGCGGGCGTCACTTGACCTGAGCTGCGCGTGACCCGGAGCTGCTCTGTTGTGACCGTTGAAACGGGCCTTATTGTACACACGTCTGCTCCTTTTACTTTATCATATGAAATTGATTTATTTAACATTAAAATGCACTGTGCCCGTTGTCGCAGTGCTTTGTTTGTTAAGTAGAGTTAACTGATGTGAGTGCACGAGCGCGCGCTGCCTCCAGCATCTCCTCCACGCGCTCTGAGATGCACCTCGTGAAGTGGGGAATAATGGGTTATGAACGAAAGAGGTTACTGTGGTCGTGTTGGGTTAATATCGCCATGTTTCACATGACGCGCGTGGTTTAACCAACCCTGTATCACACAAATCACGTTCCCCCAGAACTAAAGCGTAATTTTCAATCACGTTTGACTGAAAAGTTCAGTAAAGTTAGAAAGATATTCACAGATTCGGACTTCCCGGCTCAATAGCTCTCTCACGAAACGGAGTTAAAACACAAACAACACCTCTCTGTGATCGTAGTGATGTCGACAACAAGCTACAACCGTCGGAGCTGCCGACCTCTGAGGTCCAGGACCCGTCGGAGCTGCCGACATCCGAGGTCCAGGACCCGTCGGAGCTGCCGACCTCTGAGGTCCAGGACCCGTCGGAGCTGCCGACTGCTGAGGTCCAGGACCCGTCGGAGCTGCCGACCTCCGAGGTCCAGGACCCGTCGGAGCTGCCGACTGCTGAGGTCCAGGACCCGTCGGAGCTGCCGACCTCTGAGGTCCAGTACCCGTCGGAGCTGCCGACTGCCGAGGTCCAGGACCCGTCGGAGCTGCCGACCTCTGAGGTCCAGGACCCGTCGGAGCTGCCGACTGCCGAGGTCCAGGACCCATCGGAGCTGCCGGCATCCGAGGTCCAGGACCCGTCGGAGCTGCCGACCTCTGAGGTCCAGGACCCGGAGCTGCCGACCAGAGGTCCAGGACCCGTCGGAGCTGCCGACTGCCGAGGTCCAGGACCCGTCGGAGCTGCCGACTGCCGAGGTCCAGGACCCGTCGGAGCTGCCGACCTCCGAGGTTCAGGACCCGCCGGAGCTGCCGACATCCGAGGTCCAGGACCCGTCGGAGCTGCCGACCTCTGAGGTCCAGGACCCGTCGGAGCTGCCGACCTCCGAGGTCCAGGACCCGCCGGAGCTGCCGACTGCCGAGGTCCAGGACCCGCCGGAGCTGCCGACCTCTGAGGTCCAGGATCCGTCGGAGCTGCCGAGGTCCAGGACCCGTCGGAGCTGCCGACTGCCGAGGTCCAGGACCCGTCGGAGCTACCGACCTCCGAGGTCCAGGACCCGTCGGAGCTGCCGACATCCGAGGTCCAGGACCCGTCGGAGCTGCCGACCTCTGAGGTCCAGGACCCGTCGGAGCTGCCGACTGCCGAGGTCCAGGACCCGTCGGAGCTGCCGACTGCCGAGGTCCAGGACCCGTCGGAGCTGCCGACCTCTGAGGTCCAGGACCCGTCGGAGCTGCCGACTCCGAGGTCCAGGACCCGTCGGAGCTGCCGACCTCGAGGTCCAGGACCCGTCGGAGCTGCCGACTGCTGAGGTCCAGGACCCGTCGGAGCTGCCGACCTCCGAGCTGCTGACCTACGAGGTCCAGGACCCGTCGGAGCTGCCGACCTCTGAGGTCCAGGACCCGTCGGAGCTGCCGACTGCCGAGGTCCAGGACCCGTCGGAGCTGCCGACCTCTGAGGTCCAGGACCCGTCGGAGCTGCCGACCTCCGAGGTCCAGGACCCGTCGGAGCTGCCGACATCCGAGGTCCAGGACCCGTCGGAGCTGCCGACCTCTGAGGTCCAGGACCCGTCGGAGCTGCCGACTGCCGAGGTCCAGGACCCGTCGGAGCTGCCGACCTCTGAGGTCCAGGACCCGTCGGAGCTGCCGACCTCTGAGGTCCAGGACCCGTCGGAGCTGCCGACCTCTGAGGTCCAGGACCCGTCGGAGCTGCCGACCTCTGAGGTCCAGGACCCGTCGGAGCTGCCGACTGCCGAGGTCCAGGACCCGTCGGAGCTGCCGACCTCTGAGGTCCAGGACCCGTCGGAGCTGCCGACCTCTGAGGTCCAGGACCCGCCGGAGCTGCCGACCTCTGAGGTCCAGGACCCGTCGGAGCTGCCGACCTCTGAGGTCCAGGACCCGTCGGAGCTGCCGACTGCCGAGGTCCAGGACCCGTCGGAGCTGCCGACCTCTGAGGTCCAGGACCCGTCGGAGCTGCCGACCTCTGAGGTCCAGGACCCGTCGGAGCTGCCGACCTCTGAGGTCCAGGACCCGCCGGAGCTGCCGACCTCTGAGGTCCAGGACCCGGAGCTGCCGACCTCGAGGTCCAGGACCCGCCGGAGCTGCCGACCGCCGAGGTCCAGGACCCGCCGGAGCTGCCGACATCCGAGGTCCAGGACCCGTCGGAGCTGCCGACCTCTGAGGTCCAGGACCCGTCGGAGCTGCCGACATCCGAGGTCCAGGACCCGTCGGAGCTGCCGACATCCGAGGTCCAGGATCCGTCGGAGCTGCCGAGGTCCAGGACCCGTCGGAGCTGCCGACTGCCGAGGTCCAGGACCCGTCGGAGCTGCCGACATCCGAGGTCCAGGACCCGTCGGAGCTGCCGACCGAGGTCCAGGACCCGCCGGAGCCGCCGACTGCCGAGGTCCAGGACCCGTCGAAGCTGCCGACCTCTGAGGTCCAGGACCCGGAGGTCCAGGACCCGACCTCTGAGGTCCAGGACCCGCTGCCGACCTCTGAGGTCCAGGACCGTGGAGCTGCCGACCTCTGAGGTCCAGAGGTCCAGGCCCCGCCGGAGCTGCCGACCTCTGAGGTCCAGGACCCGTCGGAGCTGCCGACCTCTGAGGTCCAGGACCCGCGGAGCTGCCGACTCTGAGGTCCAGGACCCGCCGGAGCTGCCGACCTCTGAGGTCCAGGACCCGCCGGAGCTGCCGACTCTGAGGTCCGGGACCGGTCGGAGCTGCCGACCGCTGAGGCCCAGGACCCGCCGGAGCTGCCGACCTCTGAGGTCCAGGACCCGTCGGAGCTGCCGACCTCTGAGGTCCAGGACCCGTCGGAGCTGCCGGCTCTGAGGTCCAGGACCCGTCGGAGCTGCCGACTGCCGAGGTCCAGGACCCGCCGGAGCTGCCGACTGCCCTGAGGTCCAGGACCCGCCGGAGCTGCCGACCTCTGAGGTCCAGGACCCGCCGGAGCTGCCGACTGCCTAGGTCCAGGACCCGTCGGAGCTGCCGACCTCTGAGGTCCAGGACCCGGCGGAGCTGCCGACATCCGAGGTCCAGGACCCGTCGGCTGCCGACCTCCGAGGTCCAGGACCCGTCGGAGCTGCCGACCTCTGAGGTCCAGGACCCGTCGGAGCTGCCGACCTCTGAGGTCCAGGACCCGTCGGAGCTGCCGACTGCCGAAGTCCAGGACCCGTCGGAGCTGCCGACCTCTGAGGTCCAGAACCCGTCGGAGCTGCCGACCCCCGAGGTCCAGGACCCGTCGGTGCGGCCGAACCCCGAGGTCCAGGACCCGTCGGAGCTGCTGACCTCCGAGCCGTCGGAGCTGACGTTTTCATATTGAAATTAAAATGTCCTAAAAATGATCATGCTGATATGTGTTATGACAATATAACACTCAGCACAGTTTAGTGCAGACATGGGCAAACTACGGCCCGCGGGCCACATCCGGCCCGTTAGGCTTTTTAATCCGGCCCGCCAAACTTGTCCAAATCGCGACTTTGTTTACTTCCGGTGTGCGTTGGCGCGGAAAGTACTCGTCACACAAAACCCTTCACCATGATTTGTCAATCCGTTTGTCTGTCAACATTTTGCGAAAAAAAACAACCAATGAACACTCAGTAAATCACAAGGGACCCGCCCACCACACAGGTGAGGCTCATTTAGAAACAGCTGCAGTGATTTTGGCGAGCAGCTGGTCATTTTTTATTTGCACACACCCCATGAAACTTTATCTGCAATATGAAGTCATTTCTCAGTCCCATCTTTATCATTTTGGTGAATGTGTGACAGACCACATCATTTTTACTAAAAAAACGTGAATACAAAATTTGGTTTTCCTCATTTATTCAATTCAGTTTATTTGTAGAGCCCAATTTCACAAATTACAAATTTGTCTCGGTGTGCATTACAATCTGTGCATATAGACATCCCTGACCTTTGACCTTTGACCTCACATCGGATCAGGAACAATAGAGGAGGATCCCTCTCCAGGATGGACAGGTGCAATTACATGTATCTAGCATTGTATTCAGATATTTCACTGCTTTTGTGAACCTATGACCTTTGGTAAACCAATTTCAAACACCAAAACAGTTCGTCCACATGAGTAAAGGTGTGTTTTCAGAAGAGATATGAATAATTTTTAAAAATCGAACTTCAATTGTCAGCTTTAGGGTCATATTTTCTCGAGTAAAGCGCTGTCAGACTGTTTGTGACGGGTTCATACACATGCTGACCAGATGACGCCGCACATCGCCCTCACTTTAAAGACCCCTTTCTAGTTTCTGCTGCAGGCAGGATATTTAATACAGTCTATCTCTCAGGACAATCCGTCCATTATTTTGCGTGGTTTAAAACGATTAGAAATTATTGAGCTTGAGTATTTCGTTGGGTAATAATTTGTTTTCAATGTTGAAAGTGATTCCATTGATCTCTTTCCAGTAAATGTTGATTACTTTAACTTTGCACCTGAAATTGAAATGTATAAAAAACAGACGCAATCTCCAGGTTTAATAAATTACATTGCGTGTCCAAATGCTCCTGGCCCGGCCCCTCTGTCACATTTTAGAACCGAATGTGGCCCGCAGGTCAAAAAGTTTGCCCACCCCTGGTTTAGTGAGTATACTTTTGATACTTTAAGGAGCCCTACATTATTCTGGTAATTCCTGTGTAACTATGTATGACTGCTGCTTATAATGAAGTATTGTTATAGGTTCATAAAAGTTAATTGACCAATGACAATAGGAGACTAAAATTAAAGAAATAAAAATAATATATTATATAATAAAAGATGAATTATTGTAATTGAAATTTGAGCTGGCTCACAGCCAGAAACGTCTGACATTTAAATGTTATACACTTTCATGCCACAGCATATTTTCATAAATTCAGACAAAGGGAATGAGGCTGCAGGATTTTCACACACACACAATGACTTCCCATGACATTTTAATCACTTAACAAGAGGGCTGTTACAGTTTGAAAGTGTTCATAGTTGAGAGACTGTTTTCACAGTCAGCTAATGGATCAGTAACTGACTGTGCATGCATCGAGAATTATACAGGTCCGCCGTTGTTCTTTTTCACTCAACAAATAAACAACTAATATAAACAGCAAGAAAAGCCACCGGGAAATAAATGTGGTAACAACTTGACAAGACAGTGTGCACAACAGTAACATAGCATAACTCTATCCTTCATTCTGGATTCATTCTCTTCTCATTGACAAAATCTGCAACTTCTCACCTAAAGCAAAAACTTTTCTGAGTGTTGAGGCTCATCTCTTGAACTAAACGTGTCCTCCCCGCCCACCCTTCCACATCTACAGCTTGTTTCCTCGCCTTACAACTGAATACAGAGCAACATAAGAACATGCCCAGGGTTCCTCTGCGCGTACGCTCATGCATGCGTGCTGTGCACAGTGCGTGTCATGACATCACAAATGACTTTTTCACAGCTCGTCGGTCTCTCCGTCGAAGGCCACGGCGTCGGTCTCCATGTCAATGGTGCCGATCTCTCCATTGCCCATCCAGCCAATGGGAGTGCGGTTGAAGGAGGGCCGGCAGTCGATGTCGTGTTGGTACACCGCTGTAGCCTTTGGCTCCTGTTTGGCTTCATGTTCTGGCATCTGGAATTTCATGAATTGGTTGGCCTTGTCGAAGCCGCCGAAGGGCATGGCGGACCTGGCGGAGCAAGGCGAGAGGATTATTGAAGCACCCACCCCCGCTTGTTACAGAGCACCTTCAATATAAAGTCGGGGCCTCGAGGGCAGTACCTGTTGAAGCTTTTGTACTTAAGCGCATCTGTTTTTTCAATGGGACCGGGCATTCCTGTTTTCATAGTGGCGATCAGAATTTCATCCCCCTTCATGGCCTTCTCCCATGGCGACTTGTACGTCTTCAATAGGAGCAGCTTCTGAGATGATGCATCACTGTTTCCACCTTTAGTTGGTCGCATTTAAAGTTGAAAAACATGAAAAATAAGTATATATATATATATATAAAATATACATATATATGTGTGTCTGTTTTTACATTTTTTATTTAATTTTTTTTATTTTATATTGCCTGTCACTGTTTTATGTGGTATGTCTGAAACGTTGTATAATGTGCTGCTGCTGCCGTCTTGGCCAGGACACTCTTGTAAAGGAGATTTTTAATCTCAATGAGGCATTTCCTGGTTAAATAAATTTAAAATTAAAATTAAATAATAAATATACAAAATCTAAGGAAATATTCAAAAATCGAGGGAAATATTTGTATTTGCTTTTTTTTCAAGAGGAGGAAATCAATACCACATTCTCTTTTTGGCTCATGTAGCCAGCAACTTTTTAGTTTATCACGAAGACTGGAAACATCGGGAAACAGCTAATCTGCCCAAAAATGAACACACGACATTTGCACATATCTCATTAGTTTAATTAATTAAAAAAGAGTTCATTTTGTTTTAAAATGACTAGATCTTAAAATAGAATCTTTAAAGATAATTTTTGTAAAAATGCTACCAACCTTTCAGTGGGGACCAGTCACTCGCTCCTTCTCCTTGTCCCCCTTTTCCATGGTCGCCCCCACCCAGTCCTCCTGCACCTCCTGCTCCTCCTGCTTCTCCTGCTCGTGCACCAGGCTTGGGAGGCGGCACAGGGGCCCCTCCCCCACCACTCATCCCTCCGAAAGTCTGCAGTCCAACCTGTTTGCTGACGAAATGCCCACCGACGTTTATCACGTCACCTCCTCCAATCTGACCTCCCAGAGAGGGAACAAACTTCTGGAGGTTGTCCTGGAAGAAAAATGCCATCAATCATATATGTCCCACCGAAAAAGTGTTTTGTCGGAGTAACCATATTTCATATTGTCGAATTTACACCTGACAAGCAATACTGAGTCTTGATTGTGTATGAGAGGCCTTAATCCTTAAACCCTAATCTAGCTGGTTTGATTGATCGGAAAATATCAAAAAGTCATTTGAGGACCAAAGTGCCATCTTTTGGGTTTAGACGTTGGATTAAATAAAAAATTTAAAAATCTTTGGAGGTAATTTTCAAAGCCAGTTATTTATTTTTCAATCTAAATATGCTCAAGCATTTACATAAAGGAACACAATTACATTTATTTCATCCCTCAGTGGCATGACACATATTTACTGTCAATTTGATTGTTCTTGTGTTTATTTTCTCATTTATTTGGGAAGCTGCTCCTCGGATTTTAACAATCAGCGGGGGTATTACTTTACAAAAATGATGACAACCACTCCTTCCAAAGGATTTAAACATCATTATTTCAGGTGCTTAACACTTAACAATCCATTTACAGCTGGCTGTCATATTATAAATGAAAATTAGTGTTTGATTGGGATCGATTAAGAATTGTAATAACAATAGAGACGCCTCTTCAAACATTGCCATGAGTTCCTCTGTGGAATATCTGGATGTAATATCCACACCGTATCATTAAATTCATACATTTCCTTTGAGTTTTTCTCCGTATGCTCTCACCATAGACTCACTGCAGAAGATGTCCGGGTTGTTCTCGTGGATGAACCTCTCCACTCTCTTCTGCCTCCTCCTGAACATCTTGGAGCCTTTGTTCTTCATCAGGGAAAGCTCCTCCAGCATGATGTCTTTGGGGGTCCGGATCTTCGTTCCCAGGTCGAACTCAGACGCCTCCGGCTCCGACTCAAACTCTAGGTAAGAGACGACAGAAAGGTCACAATGTGGGAACTAGATGGTTCTTATTAGTCTCGTCGTCTCTGTAGTGAGACCGCCTTTTGGATAACAGATGTTTAAATGGTTCATTACATGTACGATATTTCCTCATTTTCTCTTTTACTATGAGTTTCCCCAGAAATAATTGAGATTAACGTCTCACAATTACGACTTTGTTTTCACACTGTTAGTGTTAAATATGTACAGTCTCCTTTTAACTAAAGTCAACCCAGAATCCTGTATATTTAGTTATATTAATTGTGCATTATTATATTAAATTTTGTTATACTTCTTTCTTACTTGCACTGCATGTCTAACTCCATACCTATCATCTATCATACATCCATTAATATATGTTGTGTTTATATGTCCGAGCTGCACTGATTATATTAATTTGGGTTATTATTCTGGTAACTTCATGCCAGCCTTACCATCCTGAGTGATATGTGATAAGTCGGTTATGATCTTGGAGAGCTTTTTCCGCTTGTTTAGTTGGGCAGGTGTTCCCAGAGGCATGACTGCAGGTTCAGGAGAGAGCACGGTGTTAATAATAACAACATCAGGCTGAACTAAACACATGAAAACCTGTTTCTCTTAAGCAAAAGATATATTTGAACTATACTTATAAAAAACATTGTTTGTATTTCAAAATAAAACCAAGGCAAACAATGTTTTTAAATGTAATAAACTTGAGGAAGTTTTGCTCGATTTTCTAAATAAACTCTGTAAAATAATAGTAACTTTTTATAGAACAGCTTTTAAGTGATGTTGTCCATTTATGCAGTTCTTTGGTTCCCCTAATTTAGTTTGTCTGTTTTTTATTTTTATTTTTTATTCTATATTTGTATCTTACTATTCTATTTGTTTTGCCTTGACTCTCTGAAGAGCACTTTGTAAACTTTGTTTTTAAAGGTGCTATATAAATAAAGTTATTATTATTATCATTTTTATTAAATCTGCAGCGCTGCCGGTTCAGACTACGGTTGAAGTCAAAGAAAGTGAGTATATGTACTTTAGCTCCAACACACATTTGCACAAAGTGTAAAAGACACTCCCACAGACTGCTTTGCGAATTATCTCCGATCACGGCACCGACTCGTCCAGATCCCTCTTTCAACACCTCCCGCCATCAACAACCCCTGACGAGACGGAGCATTATGAGGACCCTCCTCATTTTTCAGGTTCAAGCGGGATGCCAGTGCCCTCAGATTCCACCCATTCCCAAGTGAAGCAGACGTCTCCCCCAGAGGAAACACACAGCCTCATCGTGCGTTCCCATTTTGTTCTGTCCACAGAGTCAACAATAACACGAGCACACTGAGGATCAGGTGAGCAACGCTTTCTGCTGCCGTTCTCCTGCAGTGAAGTTTAAGGCCTTCAGGGTCATAAAATAGCGTCTGATCGTATTCCCCAATTTGCTTGGCAACACGTCGGCGGGGAAAGAGGCAGCGATCACATTCTCATCTGTCGAGATGCCACTCACCACTAAAATGAACATTTATTGTAAAACACAAGGGGCTTTTTTAGCCTGCATTACGTATTTCTGGTTCTTAATTAAGTTATCCTTTATGTTGTTTTGTCTTCCTTTACACATATTTTGGCACCTTCGGATTTCAACAGTTTCTTTTAAGGGCCAGAAAACATCACATCACAGCTACTGACTGTAACTCAAGCCACGGCTATTTTTAAAAGACGTTTTCAGCCAAGACATTTTAGAGACGCAGGCGTCGGACTATCAAATGGGCTTGAGGCGGCCCCGAAGGACACAATACACACCTCCAGAAAACAGGTGTACGTTTGACTCTCTCTCCAAAATCACCAGAGAGATCTGGAGTCTGTTGTGGAGGTTAACGAGGATGGATTGTGGACACCGGTTTAGTCGCCTTAAATAATTACAGGCTTTGGGACTTCTCGGGCTCTCAAATTCCCCCCACCCCTCCACCCCTCCTCTGTGAGTGTTTGGTAACACCATATAAAATCTCCGCAACGCCCACATAGAGGGGTGGTCAGCACATTCGGCCATTCCTTTGGTCATTTTAAGACGCACCGAGAACATCTCAAAGTTGCAAAGTGAATCCCTGAGCCATTAAACTCTGAATAGGAGGTAGAATCCAACACATTTTCATCTAAAAGCAAAGTAAAAATCTGTTTTACTGGGTTTTTGATGCTCCCCCTACACACACACACACAACCCGTGATCAGCTTTATTGCCTCTCCCTATTTTTGGTGTAGCCGGAATGGAAACCCAAGCTTTAGTTTTTAGTAGAACAAAGCACACCGATGGGATGCAGATCCACTCACCGGGTTTTTGTTGCAATCCTGAGAGGATCGACCTATAAATACCAAACAGAGACGAGGTGACGCTCAATGCTGGTGATCTGAATCACAAGTTCAGTGCTTCTGACCCTACGTATGGCTGGAGTACACAAAACCCACTTCAAACCCACGGCAAAGCTTCCAGGGGGTTGGGGGTGTGGGTAGCAGCAGTGTTGGTGTCAAGACGGAAGGAGGAGGAGGTTGAGTTTAGGAGTATGAATAGGGATTGGGGGTGGCGGGGGCCTTGAGGTGGGAGGGAGGGAGTAGGGGGCTAGCTGAAAGTGCTGATGGAGATATTAAAGGAACAAAATTATTCTCACAGATGGTCCAGACGCCTATATTTAGCAGCAAAGAACGAGGGGAACAGAACTCGGCTATAAGATAACCTCAAAGGACATGAGTGCACGGTGCAAGTTTAAGGTTAAGCATATGTGTGTATTATGTATTACGGCCATGCCAGTGTGCGTTTCAGAAGGAGGTTGGGGGCCCCTTCGCTCACTACTTTACTGTTACCCGACTCCAGATTATCACATTTTCAGTTTTTCTGAAGCACCGTGACTGGAGCGCATGATGGAGATTTTGAATGTTTCAAGCTGCAGCATGAATGCATGAAGGAAACTGATAGCCAGGATTTTAGAAATACTAAAGTCTTAAGTACAAAGTTACTCAGCACATCCCCCCCCCCCCCGCCACATTGTGCCAAATATAAATACAATTGTTGACAAGCCACCAAAGACAGCATGGTTATTTAAACTTTATAGTGTACATGTTGTTTCTCCACAAAGACAATATATACAATTAATGTGGGAAAATATTAAATCCCTTCCTTTTTATATTTTTCTTCTTTCAAACCCCCAAATTCTTAAAATCGGGACAATGTCCACTGTGACCTCATTTATTCTCTTTCACAAAAAAGTAATTGCAAAATAATGCATATTTGAATGACATTTAATACAAATAAATACAAAATAATGATCACAAAAGTATGTGCAGTCTCTCAACTGAGTGGCATCATGTCATATTTTACTATTTTGTACATTAATTCAAATTCATAGCTTTTTGAATTATAGTGCAGACTGCATTTATCTTACAATATATGTGACTATATATATAGAGATGCAATAGATGTGACTATACAGGACTGTCTCAGAAAATTAGAATATTGTGATAAAGTTCTTTATTTTCTGTAATGCAATTAAAAAAAAAAAAAAAAAATTATGCATTCATTATTCAATAAAAATCATATGATTATTTTTACAGCTTAAGAAAACTCTAAAATCCTATCTCATAAAATATTAATATTTCCTCAGACCAAGTAAAAAAAAAGATTTATAACAGCTGAGTGTTTGTCAAGGCTCAGGAAACCCTTGCAGGTGTTTCGAGTTAATTAGACAATTCAAGTGATTTGTTTAATACCCTACTAGTATACTTTTTCATGATATTCTAATATTTAAAGGATAGTATATTTGAGTTTTCTTAAGCTGTGTATAATCAGCAATATTAAAAGAATAAAAGGCTTGCAATATTTCAGTTGATTTGTAATGAATCCAGAATGCATGACAGAAAATAAAGAACTTCATCACAATATTCTAATTTTCTATATATATATATATATATATATTAGTGCTGTGAAAATAACGCGTTAACTCAGTTAATCCAATTACAGGTTTAACTAGTTTTTTTTTAACGCATTTAACGCATGCGCAGAATGAGCTTCAATCCGTCTGTTGTTGGTCGTCGGGACGAAAAAAAAGTCACTTGCAAAATGAGTTTCCAATACACCACTTCAATCTGAACTCTGTCCGCTCTCATGCAGACGGTCTGTTCATCGGTAATGATCCTTCCGCAGGTTCACCTCCGGAAACCTTGTTACGACTTTTACTTCCTGTAGATCAGGGTCTCAACACGTCGATCACGACCTGCCAGTCGATCGCGGCGTAGTGTTGGTAGATCGCATGACATTAAAAAGATTGGCCCGCCCCCTGACATGTTCTCTATAGCACGTCTTTGTTCTTTTATTAAACTAAACGTCTGTTGTTGATCGTATCTCCACAGCAGCATGTCATTTCTGTCTCTACGCGTTGCGTTAACACTTATCGATCTCCGTCTGGCGCGCCACAGAGCTCCGTGCGCGCGCATCGGGACCGAGCAAAAAAAAAGTCACTTGTCAATCTGTCCACCTTTAGATTGTATCATGGTGGAGTTAATGGTTGACAAACAAGAGAAAAATGCTCTGTTTAACCCTCCTGTTACCTTTACATTTACGAACATATTTTACCCGTGGGGTCAATTTGACCCCAGCAATTAAAACCTCCAGAAAATTATTAGAATGAATATTGCTTCCCAAGTTTAAGTGTGAGGTACTTTATGTTTGTTTGTTGACTACCTAAATAGCCCTTTAAATAAATAAAAAAGTTGATATTTCTGATATGTTTGACACAGTGAAACCAGCCTGGGGTCAAATTGACCCCAAAGAACACCGACATTAAACATTGAATGGGGTCAAATTGACCCGAAAGGTAACAGGAGGGTTAAACATTCTGTTTAGGATGAAGATGTATTAATGTTCCATATGGAAGAAAACTGCTAAATAACTGCTGAGTTGCAGCACCATTGTATAGAAGAATGTATAAATGTATATATCCGTCTTTTGTCATAAATCTCTATGTTCTCACAAAATATACCGAGAATATCGCTAATATGTGATTAATCATGATTAATCCACAAAAACCTGTGATTAATCCGATTACAATTTTTAATCATTTCACAGCCCTAATATATATATATAAATATATATATATATATCAGTTTTTATATGATCAAAATAGTTCAGCAAGTTTTCAGTGACCTATATTGGGCATACTGCATTGTCATATTTTGAGAACATGATGTCCAATAAAACAAATCTGCATGTTCCTCAATGAGCTTCAGGTTTTTGTGAATGAAGTTTAAAGTTTCAGACCCTGAAAGCTCTGCTGACTCGGAAACAACATTTCTCTAAAGTTGGTCTGATGGTGTGCTGGTGAAATTAGATGAAAATAAAATGGTGACTCACTACCAGTTGTACAGCTTATGTTGTCCCGAAATGACTTTAAGTGTAGTTTTGCTACTTAAATGCCAAATATAACTTGATGGTTTACAGTATATTTCCAAATCTATATAACTCCTTATTTAGTTTTGTACTGTAAATGTAAAAGTTGTACATTTCCTCATCTGAGCTATTGCTTTTTGTTAATCCTAAATGATTCACTTATATATTCTTCAGATTTCCCTTATTTTATGTCCAACTCATGTCCAGCCTCCTCTCACAATCTCGATCCCAGTAAATTTAGACCCATCTTAAATCTACTATTCAGAATCTAGAGAAGTCTTTCTATTATCTGCTGTATGATCGCTTCATAAACACATATGCAAGTGAAAGAGTTGTAATCTTGCGTCTAAGCACATGGGCTCTCAAGTAAAGCAAATCCTCCCTATTGGCTGTCTCACATCAAATCACCGTTTAATACTAAATTACTGTACACAGGCCTTTTCAGGTTGATTCTGAATTCTGAATTTATTATTGTTTTTTTATGTGTTTTCCTTTTTTTTCTTTCTTTTTTTGTCCCATTTTTCTTTTAGTCCAATATTCCTGTTCCTACAACTCCTCCACATACACCTGAGCCTCTGCAGCAAAAGATTAATTTGCTAATTAAATGCCAAAACAAATCTAGAATAAAGGGAACGAGTGAGACATCAGTGGTCAACGTGACATCAAGAGAAGAGAGGAATTAGATCACCCGATAAATTATCTGGCTTATCTCACTGCACATCTATTTATGTCTCGAGAAACGATAATACCATGTCACACACAAGTACCACGAAGACGAGTGAACGCGGGGTGGAAACTCTGTCTCACAGAAGCTGAGTTTAACACATTTATTTATAAGCAGTTGAATTTAGAACAAATTCTTAATGTCCTCCATAAATCGTGTTTATGATTTGGATATTATCAGCCCTATATATAGAGACCCTGTTAGTGTGGCAGTCAGAAAGCCCCTCAGTCACCATGCTTTTAACACACATGTGAAAGGAGGGGGAAGTGACTCTGAATTACGCATGCACCTTTTAAAATGAAGCTGTTCTTAGAATGAAATATAATTAGCAACGATATCACAGATGATGTTTGTGCTCACACGTGTCGAGAAATTGCCGAAGGGTCATGATGAACATGCTGTGATTGATCAGTTGACGAGAGAGTCCCTCGCCTCCCTGTGACTCAGTGGATATGTGGGAATATGTGAAAAGAACGAGTGCACAATACGCTCAATACGGTCCTGACATTTTCTTTATTCTCAGCACCGGAGCTAAGACTCAACCACGTTTACTGGGGACGAGAACGTGAATGTCAAAAACCCATTCAGAGACAAAGAATCCATCCTGTTGGGAACAGAATGGAGATCTGTTTCCCTCTCTCTCTCTCTCTCTCTCTCTCTCTCTCTCAACCTGGCACCCTCTTTGTTGCATGCATGCATATCACTTGTACCTTTTTCTCCTAAAAGTGAGCTCATCTTGTTGAAATTCTCTTCCTCTGATCTTATCATCATACTTTAACCAATGACAGTGTGATTATTGCAATTTTCGATGCATCTTAACTGGTGGAAAAAAGAAAGAAAAAATAGTATATGTATTGACAATAACCTTGAAGTATCAAATAAAACTCTTGCCACGTAATTAATTTAGCAGGATAATATGTATTCCTAGAAAGTAAATTGAAGTTCTCTGTCAGACATCATTACCTTGATGAAGTACCAACCCCAGAAGGTTTTGGTCTTGTTCATTTCTGCAAACCACATCTGTCAATGTTTCTGAATCAAGAAGAATATGTTTCAGTTATCATTTTGTATTCTGTATCTGTTTAATGCCATATTTTATTCTGAATTAATACTTACACATCCTAACACTGGCCTCACCAGGGTTGTCCTACATTGTTTCCTACATTATCGAGCTGGAATAGAATATACTGAACTTGCTTTGTGAAATGATCTGTCTCATGGAAGTCAGATGTCTCTCTGCTAAAAACGGACTAATCTTTATTTATTCAAGTGCAGAAGGTTGTAACTAAAAATGTACTTACTGTGTGTGTGTGTGTGTGTGTGTGTGTGTGTGTGTGTGTGTGTGTGTGTGTGTGTGTGTGTGTGTGTGTGTTGTCCTCTGAGCATTATTACCCTTTGCGTGTATGGTTAAACAAACATATGGTTATTATTATTAAAACTGATGTCAGTTGGTTATTGCATTGCTCAATCTCTGATATTGACTGCATGTACTCGACATTAAATAAAAGTGCAGGATCACACAATCAGCAACAGTGTAAAATCAAACATGTCAGACAATCTTAGAGCTTTCAAATCAAATTTTTATTCTTCTAAAAATGTTTTGCCTCCTGGTCAGTATGAACGTCTACTCAGCATTAACAAACATGTTCACACTTTTCATTGAATCAAACACATTTTGATTTATATATAATCCTATCTTACACATCAACATAATCATATCTACACTCTAGATTTGTTGTTGCTATTATATTATGAAAAAAAGAAAAAAACTTTAAGGTAAATTATATTTTTTTAAGTTGTAAAAAATAACAAACATACTCTATCTCCCCAAGAAATCCATGACTGAAAACAACACATGTATTCCTTTGTTTTTCCATTAACACGCCTAGGTATACAGTATATAGCCATTAAATTGTATTCCTTACTTTTTAACAACAACCATACTTAATGGAAAGACACCAGCTCAACTATATGCTTCTTTCCAACAGCTTCTTTAGCTTTACCAACAAACTTCAGGTCCCAAACTTTCCTATGCATCCCTCGTTTACTTCTCCGGACCGGGGAATTTAATTAAACTATAAATCCCAATCGGCCGCAAATGCTGAACAATCCCCATTTATTGTAAATACTGCCTCCGTCCCTCTTCTCTCATTTCTTAAATACTTGTAGTTCTGGTGCTGCTCTCAGTCAACTTCCCCTTGCACCACTCCAGATACATATCACGATTTAACAAAACCAAAATCCACATTCCTTTATTTGTATTATTTGTTTAATAAAAGTTAATAATTCACATATCTGCAAAGACCACACTGATACTAAGGAGGCTTTGGTGGCACTAATGGAAGCTATTCAGTGACAAGTGTACATTCATCGACAGCTCGGGGACTTGAATGTAACCCATGCTAAAAGATATCATTTCTCTCTGGCTAGTGAGCAGAGGTATTTGGCACAACCTCACAGACTGTGTCTTCACATATAGTTCTGAAGTGAGAAAAGGCATTTAAAAACCTGTTACAATATTAAACTGGTCATGCATTATTTAAGCCCCTGCATAAGGAGACTAGGTCATCGTGTGTTTATTCTTGACAATTCTACAAACAGAAAGGGTTAAAAAGACATGTTGTGCACATAAGTTAGTATAGTACTGAATATCAGAATTAAATGTTTGAAGATAAAAAATAAAAATAAAACTGCTATTTTTGCTTTATGATCCTACACCTGTCAACCTACGACATCATACAGTATTTCTTCTGTGAATTAATCCTATGATCCGAACCGCAACTATGCATTTTCAACATCTTTCAGACATTTCAAGTTTCAAAGAATATTTCAGTACAGACTCTGTTCAGATGGTATTTCTGCTAAACTAGTAGAAAGAGATCTCCAGAAGCCCGACACAAACCTCCCCCAGGACAGGCATATGGTGGACTAAACAGGACCAAACAGCATACAGTATGTGGAAGTATACTCTTTATATAATTGTTACTCAGATACAAGTGTGAGTAAATGGTGATGAATATTATTTTGAACAGCAATTATAGATGTCTATGATGTCTTTCCATTTCTTAAGTTCTGAAGTTTAATACTGAATCACTTCATCACTTTATGTTACTTCATTACTTTGTGTCTACAGCTGAATTTGAAGCTTAAATTAATTAATGTAGGGTCGCTTATGTTCATTCATTTGTCACTTTTTTTATTCATTTATTAGTTTATTAGCGGACTGCCCAACACAATTTCATAAAGCCAAAGCCCCACCCAAAACCCAAAGATATTTCATTAACAATGATGAAAGAAGAGAAAGGCACGCTCAATGTCACATTTGAGAAACTTAAACCAATGTATATTTAACATTTTTGACTTAAACAATGAACCAGTTAATTAAATCATCAGTAAAGGAATACTACATGAAGATGTCCAAGAGTGGTATTGACTCACTTACTGGTGTTTACATTGCCCCTGGCCTCCAAACATGGGGCTGAACGCCCACCTTGGTGGCAACAAAACGTGGTTTGGGTGCCTGAACCGGGTTGGGCCTGATTGGGGGCAAAAAGGCCAGGAAACTGAGGTCAGGAGCGCTCTGGAACTGCTTGGCTCCCTGGAGCCCACTGGTGTATGATACTGGAGTGTAAGGTGTAGGGACTGCATAGGGCACAGGGTGTGGAATCGGGGTGGCAGAGAATTGTGGGAGTCCGGGCAGCCAAGCTGGTTGGGCGGGAGGTACAGCTGGCTTCAGGGCACTGATTGGTACTGGTTTCAAGAAAGGGGCTGGGGTCGGAGCGAATTGAGTAAAAGGTGGGGAGACCGTTCCAGAATCATATAAACGTTCTCCGAGCGTAGTTGCCGAGCGGGGTGCAATAACCTTGGTCGCCAGAGTAGGAGCTGACATGGGTGTGGGTGTGGAGAATCGCTTGACCTCAAGGACACGGGTTGTTTTGATGGGGATCTGCTTCGGTGAGCTTAATGAGCTGCCCACCATCCTGTAGTCACCATGCTGCCTCTGGGCCTGGTGAGAGGGCACGGCTGATAGGTTAGCAACACTGCCTCCATAGTTGAACATGGCAGAGTTGAGCTGGTAGGGCTGTCTTCTCATGAAATCCAGGACTTGAATGCCCTCTTTTTGGGAGACTCCTCTACCCCTGCTGTCTGGCTTCCCTGTATTCCTCTGAGGCCCAGTCGGGATAGATGGGACCAGGAGTGGATTGTACCCAATGGGTGGAGGAGCACGGACATTTGGGGAGTATTTCCACTGATAGGGCAATGAAGGATTGGGGGCGGAGTCAAACACTGGGGCTCCACCGTGTAAGGCCACCTCCTGCTGGTAAGGGGTCTCGAGTGGGGTGTCCACTACATACATACCCATTCGACTCTGTCTGCGGGCAAACAGCTGGGCCCCCTTACCCCCTGCTTGAAGAAACTGTGGGGTCTCGTGGATGACCCGAGGCTTGGGTGCCACTGGAGGAGGTGCCCTTCCCATGCCCGCCTCAAAACTCCTCTCCTCCTCTTCGTCATTGTAAATATCTTCACATGGTTGTTGGCCATATTTGTGTCGAGTGGACCTGTCATCCAGATTCTGCACCATACACAATAAGTCTGGATTTGGGGAGTTCTTCTTGACCTCCGGCACGGTGAACATAGGTTTGGGTTTGCCACCTCGTCTGCGAGCATCATTTAAGATTCCTGTGCGACCTGTTGGACCAGGAACAGGGGTTGGGGCTACTGCTTCTGGCTGAGAGACTACTGACACTGTAGCTACAGGTGCCATGAAAAATTGAGGTGGGTGTGACTGAGCAAATGGCACTTGAAATGGAGGCGCTGGGGCAAACTGTTCAGGTGAACCATACATTTGAGATACAGCAAAAGCTGGTTGTGCTGGTGGAGCCACAGACACTGGGGGCGCAGCTACAAATGGAGGCTGATAAGCGGCAGTCATTTGTGGAAATGACTGCATTTTCTCTACAGAGGTAGAGACAGCTGGAGAGTAAAAGGTATCCTCTGGAGTCTGGGCAAAGGGACCTTGAGGTACAAAAAATGGGATGGCGGACACTGACGCAGGACTAGGGGTTAGCTGTGATGTTACTGATGGAGCATTCATGGCTAGTTCAGAGGCAGTGAAGAAGTGTGCTGGCACAACGGCTGCTGAGGCAGGGCGCTGGCTCATCTTTGTGACAGAAGGTTTGAACATCACAGGCGCCGTTGCAGCTCGAACGCTGATGAATCCAGGAGTGAAAGGACGTGCCGTTCTGTTGAGAACATTACTAGCAGGTGGTTCAGGTCTTGGTGTTTCAGCTGGTGGTGCAGGTCGGGTCAGAACAGTGACTGAGGACGTAGCTGGTTTGGGCGCCACAGGTGGAGTTGACATCATCATGCTACTACTAACTGCAGAGTAGGATAGATCCCCGTTAGACATTCCATAGGCTGTAACTGGAGCCTGAGACAGCTCTTGCTGAGGTGGTATCATCTGCTGAGGCTGTGGGTTTGGCTGCCACTCTGGATGCAACTGGTACATTTGGGCCTGGACTTGAGCCTGTGGTTGTGCCCCCTCAACTTTCTTGGCATGCTCAGCAGCCCTCTTTCTCTGCTGCTCAAACAACTGGGCTCCCTTGCCTGTGGTGTTACTCAACCCTGGGCTTGGAGCATCCTCTGCCCCATCCCCACGACCTTCATTGCCTGCAGTTGCCCTCTTCTCAAGCCTCTCCAAGTAGTCACTATCCCAAGTTGCATCAGGAACAGAAGAGAAGCCATCCTCGTCAAACTCTGATTCGCTGCCAGGGAATACCCCATCCTCCTCTTGGGAGTCCTGACACCTACCCTCATCCACACTACCAAAACTGGTGAGAGTGTACTTCTTGGAGCGCTGCCGCCTCTTCTTGAACATCAGCACCCCTTTGGAGTGAGGGTTGGGAGCATCAGTCAGTAGCGATGCAATTGTCCGACACTTGCTTTTGGCCTCTTTTACGTTCTTGTCTTGCACCGTATCCCCTCGGTTCAGTTCTGCAGGGTATAAAAGCCATCGCTATTAGCAACAGTTGCACGATAACATAACATACTGTAGTGAGGTAAGACAAACATGCACATCTAAACCTTTACTGACCACCATGCCTTCAACAGGCATCCATCTCATAACTTCCGGGAAAATTCCAGGCAAGCTTTGAGCTTCTCACATTAGCTGGGATGAAGGATACATTCACACATTGTTAGTCTGACATCGAACTGAACTAGAAATATCTACAAGCTAGTGGAAAGTTGTATGATGTAGGTGACTGAAAGGAGAAGTTCAGAGGGTTGCCGAAACGTATCGTGAAACTTGTTATGGTATTAACAAGATTAACATGAACTGACACACGAAGGGAGTTCTTAATAATATGACTAGGATAGGGTTCCTACGTAGTACATGAGATCAAAACAGCCCAGTTCTGTCCTTTTCCTGGGCCGATTATTTATGATGGACAGGATAACAATTTGTAAGAAGGTATTCTTATTTGGTGTCAGTGTTCTGTAAATAGTCAGACTTTTTGTTTGTGAATACCAAAAACAGTAAGACATGCCTGGTTGGGTTTTTCATAGTGGATCAAACATCAATGGACAGCAATAGAAACACAGAGAGAGAGAGAGAGAGAGAGAGAGAGAGAAATGTGTCAAAAATAAATCCGAAACAGACCTCCAGAGAGAGAGGTGTGCAGGCAGGGAAAATGAGAATATCCCTGCTTTGCAACTTGACACCTCAAAGCAGCTGTAGATGCTTTTCAGTGATCCCAGAATGATCACTTGGGTTTTCATACACACCACTGGAGGTAAATATAGTTAGCCGTACCGGCCATGTTGTGTCTTAGGTCTGACACCATCACACTGGACGACTGAAGAAAATATATGAAAATGTGTTTATTTATGTCGGTCGACTGTCAGATTAATGACATAGTGGTTTTCTTGATTTCAGATGATTAAATACTATTCCAATTGACATTATAATAAATGTTGATATCAATTTCAGGCATTAATAGGCTTGAAAAGTATTGAACTGAGATGTGCTCTCCTAAAGGTAAATATTGTGAAAATGTATTTTTAAAACAGGAGGGTTCTTTATAAAATTAAATTTTCTGTCTGTTGAAACTCTGTCGCGTTTGAACTGTCGACAGAGTAGTTTTTTACTCTTTTGGAGGTTTGGTTAAGGGATGAAATATTGCAGATAATATAGAGTAGATGGGGGTATTTTCAGTATGGTATTCAAGGTGTAAAGACTTGACCTTACTTGAGGCAAATATCTCGTTTTTTCTCAGGGACATGTTATCTTTGGTTAGAAAAGTCAATACCACACTGGCATAGACAGCTATGAAAATGTCTCTTCCTGTATATGAGGAGCTCTTCACTAAAGAGGCTCCATAAAGGTGGAGAACCCACTTCCAGGACCTCCTTGTAAAAAGTCAAATACACATATAAATGGGATACACAGGTCTCTGTCATTGTTCCTCCTCAGCTGTACTCACTGGCTTGTATGGCCTTTTCCATGTAGGTTGTTGAAAGCTCCTCATCGATGGGTTTACTCAACGGACCCACCATGGGTACAAGCTGGCTGCGGGAGCTTAGCTTGAGGGCCTCCTTTGCCCTCTCAGGGGACACCAGTGGCACCTTGGACGGCTCAAGAAAGCCAATATCCTCCTCTTGCCCTCCATCGCGTAGCCCCTGGTCATCTGCTGAGGAGATGATGGAGGATGTCTCAGTGGATGTCTGGGAGGACCACATTCCTGGACCCGGAGGCTGGTAAACCACCTCCCTGCGTGCCACCCCTGGTAGACCCCCGTCTCCATCCAACAAACTGGGGTAAAGATGCGCGTCTGGAGCACTGTCATAGCCACTCATCTCTGATGTCTCTCCGCCCTCAGGTGAGACTCGGCCTGCTGGTTTCCCCGGGGTCGGGTTGCTGGGGCTGCGGCGTTTCTGCCGACGCTGCCTCTCGTAGCCCGCCACATCCGCGTCGCTGTCAGTTTCGCCGTAGTAAGCCTCACTTCCAGGCGGAGATGTTAATCCACTGGTTGCGGAGGATTGGCTACGGTGGATTTCGCGGATGGGTGCGTGGTTGGGGGACATGGCACGCAGAGCGGCGCGGTATTCTTTGTCTATACGGGGAGATGGGGGGCGGGTCACAAGCACCACGGACTGGAAACCAGCAGGCACCCTGCAAACAAGTGGAGCTATTAAAATATTGAAGGAGCCATTGGATGTTTTTATGAGAATCAAATTAACAAAATCTGGATTCTTACAGTTAGTGGGATCTTAGGAGAAGCCGCAGAAATCATTTATTGTTTCGAATGTTATATATTATATAAAAAAAGTATATGCAGTATATGTGTTTGATGCAGTGCACATTGTAAAGAGTTAAAGACGTGTGTCCTCGTTCTTGACAAAGGATGATGATGATAATGATGAGAGTATAATACTTTCGCTCCTCTGACCTTCTGACCCGGATGTGTAATAACCCCGGGGAGCCGTCGATGAGGTCCATGGCCTGGGCATGGGATAGCGTCCCGCATGGCTGTTCGTTGATGAACACCAGTTCATCGGCCTCCCGAAGACCAGCCCTGCATGCCTTGCTGCGTTTACGCACCTGCAAAGGAAGGTACGATTACAAAACCTCACAAAAAAGTCAACATGTTACACAAATACAGTCAGAGATTTCTGATGGGTTATGTTCTTTTTTTTATGAAGCCAATCTATTTTAAAGTATTTGGGGGCACGTCCAAGACAACTCTCAAGTCCTTTAGGAGACATACATGTATCTAATGTGTCTCAAGGGCACATGTCAAGGCAAATATGAAGACTTCGAGGACAAGTCCAAGAGATTCAGTCTTTCACGTCCGAATCAGAACAATGGAAAGGGAAATGAAAGGGCAGATGTTCATATGTCTCTTTACTGTTAATACACTATTTATCTGTTGCTCTCCTGAAGTTTTGTGAAAGGTTTTTTTTCTATTTTTTGGGTATTTTCCCTGATCCGATGTGAGGTCAAAGGTCAGGGATGTTGTATGTGTACAGATTGTAAAGCCCTCTGAGTCAAATTCATAATTTGTGATATTGGGCTATACAAAAAAACTGAATTTAAATGTAATTGAATAGATAGATAGACAGACAGACAGACACACAAACAGACAGATGGAGATAACTTAAGACCATGTCACGAGTCTCAGGGTCTGTTGCCAGATATTTAATGAGTTCCCTTGGATGTTGCTTGTGTAACGGCATGATTGCGATATAAAAGCCGGACAGAGCTGATGTCTTGTCTTGGTTTGTGCTTGTGACTGGCAGAGAGCGCCTTCTGTCCTGACAGCTTGATCTCGCCATGGACACATCTATTGCATCTCGAGTGGAGCACTCATACACACTTTAACGGCGAAATGTCAGCCAGTAGCCATCTTCATTTGGTGCTTTGCTATTTGTGCACAAGGTCTGTCAGGAACATGGCGCTATGCCCACGCTAAATCCTAAATTGCCTCAGGTCTATCTATGCAAGTCGGGTCAACATGTTCCATAATAAATGGAAAACAGATGTTTGAAAAATGTCAAAGACAATGACTGCAGTGTTGATCGCATGCATTGCACTGAGGGCACTGCCATGAAATAAATTAATATTTGACGTTAGATTTCAGAGATTAGGAAATGAGTTACTTTGTTTGAGCGAATACATTTTTTCTCCCAGTTATTCTGGTTGGCCTGTAATGAAATCCCACATCCGCATTTAGCTAAGCCTTTTTTAAAGTGGCCTGGGACTGCCTGCGGTCCAGGATGTCAGTTATTCATTCAGTCAGTCACCTTGTGGTTTCAAGTCATAACAGTTATTATAATCCTACGTGCTCTCGCACACACACACACCACATGGACTGATACAAAAATACACATAAAGTTATATAAATAAGCGCACAAACGCGCGCATTGCAGACCCACAGGCACAAACCCAGCAGCACTGACACACTGGCTCTTTCAGTGAAGCCCCAGGCGGCTCCAGCTGTTAGAGCCGGTATAGTATGAGACCTGACAAGAGCACAACTTCCTGCTCCCAGGGGTGAAGGACCATTCTGTTTTGGATGGTCAGACAGAGCCAGCTGTCGTCCGCCATAAAGGTGATTTGGTGTCCTGCAGCTTTGTGTACACTGTAAACCCGATTTTATTTCAGCTTAAACTTTTAAGTGGTCATTACTTATAATTCCATGTTTTGTCATTACTAAATATATTTAGTTGTTTGCACTAATCATGGTGCTGTATGTTGTCTGTAAGAATTTTTATGAATATGGAGATTGCCTGGAAGGGAACATCTTGAGGTGCATGACTCATGGCGCTTTTCTTTTCGATTTATAAACAAACCAAAATTGGGATCTTTGCCATAAAGATTATTTGTCTTAACAAAGGGAATTTTTGCATGACAGCTTTCGCCATAAACAATGTGTGAGGTGACTGAGGTCTCTAAACGCCCTTTTATGAGAATTGTTGTAGAAATATAATTAGCTTTATTTGAAAATGAAAAGAAAGGTAATGGTAGAGGGGTACATAATGGAAAATACAATGGTATATGATTGATAAGAGGGGTTTTAGATAAGGTGCACGATACAATGCACAATTATTTCCGTTGAACACTCGTCTTCGAAGCAATTGACCAGCTGAGAGGACGATAAATACAAACCCAATGTTATGTTGACAATTTGCTATTTTGTACCTAAAAAAAACGTATACGTTCATCCCTAAGCAACAACATATATACTAGTGCATGTATAAAAATAGTGTATGAGCTACATTTTGTAGCTGAAACACACACCTTGGCTGACCCCGTGACCTGCTGCTTCTCAACCAAAAATAGCCACCTGAAAAAGTAGTTCTGCTCAGTCAACAATTATTGAAAGTGTGTATGGATATGTGCGTTTGGTTCATGTGTGTACATGTATGTGTGTATAATGTGTTTGCAGGTGTACTGAAACCTGAACTGTCCTATCCGGAAAGAAGATCCCTCCATTTTAAGATTTCATAGAATAGAGAATCGACCCGTCTTTTTAAACAGGAAGGACGAGGTTGTGGAGCGAGGAGCAACAACTGCACATTGATGATTTGTATCATGTCACAGATGGTGATGAATAATGTAAAGGATCAAAATGAAGGTTTTAAAAAAATGACCTACCTTTTTTTTCCTCTTATTTAGTTTTATCCATTTTCAGCTTTATCTCTCAGAGGTAAAAGCCTAATTAATCAGTTTATCCAGTATATATTCCCCTTTTGGTCTACATGTGAATCTTTAATTTCTCAAATATATCCGGACGACTTCACTGGTCACAAATGTGGGCCACCGATTCTTGTCCATGAAGAATTTGCTTTAGGGCAGTAAAATGAGCTGAGAGTTAAATATTTCACACGATATTTAATTTCCGTGAACATCTTTACACAAGGAGATATAAAGTAGTCCGTAATCCTCCCGAAGCGATGTCATTATATCAGTATTTCATATCAGATTTCAAGAACTGAACTAAATCCGGACATTCATTACATTCATTGCTCTCCTCTGTGTTACAACAGTGTTTCAGGATACATCTCAGACTTTAAACATTAATTCTCTTCCTGAAATGATCACGTAGTGGAAACATGCTTGTTGAATTGGGCAAATCAGCTTATGGCTCCTCACAAAAAATGCGATGACCTAAATGTACCATGAAATCTCTGCTATTATGTGAACCTTTCACTGGACCAGCGCCAGTAAGTAGCACAAAGTGAAAGTTCTTCGTCGGAAACAAACCAGGTAACCAATATAAAGAAGTTCCCATTTTAAACCTTGAGATGCGTGCAGTGTCGGAGCAGCATTCAGAAGACATGTGACAAGGTTACTCTATATTCCCAGCTGAACTTTAAGTTTTAAGTTCAGCCAATCAATCACCGGTGTGCCTCTGCATGAAGAGCACCCTCAAACAAGCCGATGACTCATATTCAGGCCTCAAACCAAGCTGCATGGCAGCCGGTATTGCATTTTAACTTCAGTCACAGCTCCTTAAATCGCCACTTAACATATCTGATGTTTCACTTGTCTTTATGCCTGGCTGTTGTATCGAACACACTTTCCCTCTTTCCACTCAGAGAACCGTGAACTGACATCTGTTGTCCGGCCTGCTGAGTGACCGGCCTTACCTTCGCCACCTGCAGCGCTTTCTGATGTTCCGCGCCTCCCTGGAGACGAAAGCCCCACGGCGCTCCACCGGACAGCGTAATTATCACTTCCTCCACAACCATTGTTTCTGCTCTCTCTATCTGTCTTCTTCAGCTTCTCTTCTTTTTCTTGCTTCTTTTTTTGCTCCTCTTTGTTTTTTGTTTTATATTTTTCATCCGAGGGGCCCTCAGTGCGTTGGCCCCATGGTCAGCGGTCAGGGCCCCCTCAGAAGAGCTCTGACGTGCGCTTCGCCTGCCAGACTCTCTCTGAAGCCAGCTCCAAGGCCAATGCTCACACCTGAACACACACACATGCACACACACACACACACACGTCTATGCGCCCACCCACACCCGGAGGGGGCCGACCATCATCGCCAAGTAAAAAGAGAGAGAAAATATGATGGGAAGGGTTGGTGGGGGGGACGGGACGACACGACGACTGTGTCTGCTTACACTGAGGAATGCCTGCCCTAAACGAGAGAGGGAAGGGTCCAACGCAACACTTGTCCTGTCACTCAGACCTATGCCACTAGGTTGCTGATAGCCCCTCCAAAAATAGGACACCACCACCACCTCTGCTGCTTCGCCTGCTCATCTGCAGACCGGGGGAATGTTAACATTCAGAAGGTCCGAATGGAAATGTTTCATATCTGGCTTTACAGCATGGAGGTCATTGTTCATCGCCAGACTCTCAAATCTCAGGGCTCACACATAGCATGATAGAACAGTCACGATAAATCACACTTTAATATCTTTTGATTTTACACCAAAGGGTGCCGGTGAAAATAAATGACGATAAATGGATCCCCTTCGGTGCTGGCTTGTGTTTAATTGCTGAGGCGGCCGTGTGTCCAGCCTGCTCCGGTGGATCTGAAGACATTCAAGGCTGTCATCGTAGAGCTTTTAAGATAACTACTTACGCACACTCTGGATGAACAGCCTGCATAGTGACATTGAAATATGTCATATTCCGCAGTGTTGACTGAATGACAAATACTTTGTAACACGGACGGGACACATGCTTGCTGGCATCAACCCGATACAGAATGTCGGACGCGGTCAGAAGTGGCACGAGAAGAGCAAATCCCGCTAACTATTCTTCTGTGAACTGGTTTCGTTGGTGTAGACTTGGTTGATATCGAATGAGACACGATGATGTCTCTCGTTAAAGGCAGATTTGGATTTATTTTACTACACATTTACATTTCGCCTAAGCTGAACCTTGGCACAGTGGTGCTTTGTGATGAATGCTAACATTAGCATGCTAGCAGGATCTCAATGACAATGCTAACAAGACACTGACTGATGTTAATGGTTCATTCCTACACTACCGTAGTTCGGGTTCACCCAGGCAATTTTGTGTTTTCCATGAAAACTCACACTTTTATTTATCAAATTAATTGCAAAATGAATGGAAAATATAGTCAAGATATTGACAAGGTTAGAAATAATGATTAATATTTGAAGTATTCATTTTGTTCTTCAAACTTCAAGCTCAAAGGAAGGCCAGTTGTATAGCTTATATCACCAGCATAACTGTTTTCAGCTGTGCTCACATGAAAAGGGTTTTCAAGGGTTTTCTAACCCTCCGTTAGTCTTATAAGGCGATAGCACAATGTACCATTAAAACACTGGAGATGGGCCTATGTACACCTATGTAGACATTTCATTAAAAACCAGAAGTTTCCACCTAGAATAGTCATTTACCACATTAACAATGTCTAGAGTGTATTTCTGATTAATTTAATGTTATCTACATTATAAAAAACAGTGCTTTACTTTGAAAAATAAGGACATTTCTAAATGTTGTGTGACCCCAAACTTTTGAACGGTAGTGTACGTTCCTAAGGCAATACGTTATAGATGGTTTTTAATCTATTATGCAAAACCACGATTACAGAGCTAATTTACTTGTATCAGAAAATCCAAATCGGAGTATTATTTTGATATTTTATTTCTGAATCCAATGTTCCAGTGAGACTTTCGTTCACATCGCGTCCATCTTTCTCCTCTGTTCTCGAGTTCCATCGCGGTTCCTCGTATTTCTTAAAACTCACTCTAATCTTGAACGAATTAATGTTTAAAAATAGATTGAAATACAGTCCGACAAACCAACGGCAACACCTTTGCACACAGAGTCGCTCGCAGTCGACATGAACCTGCTCTAATTATGTTGTATTTTCCTTTGGGGCATTGCTGGGCCTTTGAACCCGTTGATAGAGGCGGGATCGTTCCCAGGATGCAAAGGCAACGACGCCACTATCAATGCTGCAGCAGGTTACCGATGATAGCTGCTCCCTTTGGCAGCCTCTGCTGTGCAGCTGTCTCCTGACCTCAGGATAGAGAAACCCAGACCAGTCCTGGGTCAGACAGTCCGAGAAAATGTCATCCTCTCTTCCTGGAGACGGCGTCAGACCTAATGGAGCGCCAAACAGATAAAAAGTGATCCAGTTTATATCAGATTATTATATACAGAGGGAAAGTATGAGCCAGCCCCTCCCCCTAGTGGTTCAAAGTAGACTAGCTGTTGGCCTCCTGGATGGAGCTTTTACTTCTTTGTGTGGCCTTGTTCTTTGTCTTTCACATCCAACCTGGAAAACACTACAGCCAATTATATTTGTGATTATGTACCGGCCACCAGGTCCATATTCAGAGTTTATATCTGAATTCTCAGAATGTATATCAAGTTTGGTTCTTAAAACTGATAAAGTTATTATTGTAGGAGATTTTAATATCCATGTGGATGTTGATAATGATTGCCTAGGTGCTGCATTCATCTCATTGTTAGACTCGATTGGCTTCTGCCAGAGAGTACAGAAACCCACTCACAGCTTTTGCCACACGCTTGATCTTGTTCTTACTTATGGCGTTGACATTGAGCATTTGAAGGTCTTCCCACAGAATCCTCTTCTGTCAGACCACAACCTCATAATTTTTGAATTTATACTACCGGAGTGTACACCGTTAGTCAAAAGTTTCTACACCAGATGTCTAACTAACAGTGCTGTAGCTAAATTTAAAGAAGCGATTCCTTCTGCATTTAATTCGATACCATGTCTCAATATAACAGAGGACTCCTGGTCTAACTTTAGTCCGTCCCAGATTGATCATCTTGTTGACAGTGCCACAGGCTCTCTGAGAATGACACTGGACTCGATAGCCCCTCTGAAGAAGAAGACAGTGAGGAAGAGGAGGTTTGCGCCCTGGTATAACCCTCAGACACGCAAACTAAAGCAAACGTCACGAAAGCTTGAAAGCATATGGCGTTCAACTAATCTGGAAGAATCCCGCTTAGTTTGGCGAGATAGTCTTAAAACTTATCAGAAGGCTCTCCGTAATGCCAGAGCAGCCTATTACTCATCAGTAATAGAGAAAAATAAGAACAACCCCAGGTTTCTCTTCAGCACTGTAGCCAGGCTGACAGAGAGTCACAGCTCTGTGGAGCCGAGTATTCCTATAGACCTCAGTGGTAATGACTTCATGAACTTCTTTAATGAAAAGATTTTAACTATTAGGGACAAGATTAATAATCTCTTGCCCTTAACCAGTGCCAATCTGTCCTCAACTGGAATGGCCTTGGAAACCGCTGTATGCCCTGGTATATAGTTGGATGGCTTTTCTCCCATCAACCGTGACCAATTATCTTCAACGGTTTCTACTTCGAACACGTCTACCTGTCTCTTGGACCCCATCCCGACGAGGCTGCTTAAAGACGTTTTGCCTTTAATTGGCAGCTCTCTATTAGATATAATCAATGTGTCTCTGCTAACAGGCCACGTACCACACTCCTTCAAAGTGGCTGTTATTAAACCTCTCCTGAAGAAGCCCACTCTGGATCCAGAGGTGTTGGCTAACTACAGACCGATCTCTAACCTCCCCTTCCTCTCCAAGATCCTTGAGAAAGTGGTCGCAAATCAGTTGTGCGACTTTCTCCATCATAATAGTTTATTTGAGAAATTTCAATCAGGATTTAGAAAACACCACAGCACCGAGACAGCACTGGTGAAAATTACAAATGACCTCTTAATGGCAGCAGATAAAGGACTCATCTCTGTACTGGTCTTGTTAGACCTTAGTGCTGCATTCGACACCATTGACCATGACATCCTGTTACAGAGACTGGAGCAGTCGATTGGCATTTCAGGCACGGCAGTAATTTGGTTTAAATCCTATTTATCAGATCGATCTCAATTTGTATTTGTAAACGATGACGCCTCGATAACCACCAACGTTAATCACGGAGTTCCACAAGGTTCTGTGCTTGGACCAATTTTATTTACCTTATACATGCTTCCTTTGGGCAATATTATCAGGAAACACTCCATAAACTTTCATTGTTATGCAGATGATACTCAACTATATACAGGACTGTCTCAGAAAATTAGAATATTGTGATAAAGTTCTTTATTTTCTGTAATGCAATTAAAAAAACAAAAATGTCATGCATTCTGGATTCATTACAAATCAACTGAAATATTGCAAGCCTTTTATTCTTTTAATATTGCTGATTATTTTTTACAGCTTAAGAAAACTCTAAAATCCTATCTCATAAAATTTTAATATTTCCTCAGACCAAGTAAAAAAAAAGATTTATAACAGCTGAGTGTTTGTCAAGGCTCAGGAAACCCTTGCAGGTGTTTCGAGTTAATTAGACAATTCAAGTGATTTGTTTAATACCCTACTAGTATACTTTTTCATGATATTCTAATATTTAGAGATAGGATATTTGAGTTTTCTTAAGCTGTAAGCCATAATCAGCAATATTAAAAGAATAAAAGGCTTGCAATATTTCAGTTGATTTGTAATGAATCCAGAATGCATGACATTTTTGTTTTTTGAATTGCATTACAGAAAATAAAGAACTTCATCACAATATTCTAATTTTCTGAGACAGTCCTGTATATCGATAAAACCAGAGGAGAGCAACCAACTCGGTAAAATTCGAACATGTCTTAAAGACATAAAAACATGGATGACCTGCAACTTCTTGATGTTAAACTCAGACAAAATCGAAATAATTTTAATCGGCCCTGAGCACCTCAGAGATCAATTATCTGGTGATGTGGTTTCTGTAGACGGCATTGCCCTGGCATCCAACACCACTGTAAAGAATCTTGGCGTTATCTTTGATCGGGACTTGTCCTTTAACTCCCACGTAAATCAAATCTCAAGGACTGCATTCTTTCATCTACGTAATATTTCAAAAATCAGGCACATCTTGTCTCAAAAAGATGCAGAAAAATTGGTTCACGTTCGTTACTTCGAGACTGGATTACTGCAACTCCTTATTATCAGGCTGCTCGAATAAATCTCTTAGGTCCCTCCAGTTGATCCAGAATGCTGCAGCTCGTATTCTCACTAAAACTAAGAAAAGAGATCACATCACTCCTGCACTAGCTGCTCTGCACTGGCTCCCAGTAAAATCAAGAATCACTTTTAAAATTCTTCTCTTAACGTACAAAGCCTTGATTGGTGATGCACCATCATATCTTAAGGAGCTTGTAGTACCATATTGCCCCACTAGAGAGCTACGCTCACTAAATGCGGGACTACACTCAAAGAAATGACTCATTGGATGAACTCAATTAAATTGTTGGCAGGTTTTCCATCCAATAATTATATGCAACTCCAACTCAAATGTAGCACATCAGTGCAATAAAATGTAATTAAGTTAGTCCAACTCATTTGTATCAAATACATCTCAAATAAAATAACGATATTCATTAAATTAAATTAATTTGTGTTTGTCCAACTCAAAATATAAACTAACTAACTAAATATGGAAACTCCACACAGAAGGAACACCCCGACTGGGAATTGAACCCACGGACCTCTGGCTTTGAGGCGACAGTGCTAGCCACTACACCACCGTACAGCCCTGAAAGTGTCCTCACCTCATGTAAACAACTGATTTTCAGCTGGCGCATGCGCAAAGGGTAGTCCTCAATGAAACACATTTATTTTGAGTTGATATGCACACCATCTAACCTAAATAAATCTAATAAATGAAAGTATTCATACATTTTGTGTTACACCCATTAAATATAAACATCTATTTTTGTAATTAATTTATTTAAATGTATCAAACAATATTTAAATGTGTCACCTCGAAGAAGGGCTTGAATCGTTTTTGTGAGTGTAACCTAAATACATCTAATAAATGAAAGTATTCATACATTTTGTGTTACACCCATTAAATATAAACATCTATTTTTGTAATTGATTTATTTAAATGTATCAAACAATATTTAAATGTGTCACCTCGAAGAAGGTCTTGAATCGTTTTTGTGAGTTTAACCTAAATAAATCTAATAAATGAAAGTATTCATACATTTTGTGTTACACCCATTCAATATAAACATCTATTTTTGTAATTAATTTATTTAAATGTATCAAACAATATTTAAATGTGTCACCTCGAAGAAGGGCTTGAATCGTTTTTGTGAGTGTAACCTAAATAAATCTAATAAATGAAAGTATTCATACATTTTGTGTTACACCCATTAAATATAAACATCTATTTTTGTAATTGATTTATTTAAATGTATCAAACAATATTTAAATGTGTCACCTCGAAGAAGGTCTTGAATCGTTTTTGTGAGTTTAACCTAAATAAATCTAATAAATGAAAGTATTCATACATTTTGTGTTACACCCATTCAATATAAACATCTATTTTTGTAATTAATTTATTTAAATGTATCAAACAATATTTAAATGTGTCACCTCGAAGAAGGGCTTGAATCGTTTTTGTGAGTGTAACCTAAATAAATCTAATAAATGAAAGTATTCATACATTTTGTGTTACACCCATTAAATATAAACATCTATTTTTGTAATTGATTTATTTAAATGTATCAAACAATATTTAAATGTGTCACCTCGAAGAAGGTCTTGAATCGTTTTTGTGAGTTTAACCTAAATAAATCTAATAAATGAAAGTATTCATACATTTTGTGTTACACCCATTCAATATAAATATCTTCGTTTTGTAATTGATTTATTTAAATGTATCAAACAATATTTAAATGTGTCACCTCTAAGAAGGGCTTGAATCGTTTTTTTGAGTGTACTTGTAGTTCCTAGAGTTTTAAAAAGTAGAATGGGAGCCAGAGCCTTTAGTTATCAAGCTCCTCTTCTATGGAACCAGCTTCCACCTTCAGTCCAGGAGGCAGACACAGTCACCTCGTTTAAGAGTAGACTTAAGACTTTCCTCTTTGACAGAGCTTATAGTTAGGGCTGAATCAGGTTCACCTGGTCCAGCCCCTTGATATGCTGCTATAGATTTATAGCTGCCGGGGGACGTTTTAGGATACACTGAGTACCTATCTCCTCTTTTTTCTCTCGTTAGGGATGGATTTTCATCTCTCAATCACACGTTACTAACTCTGCTTTCTCCCCGGAGTCCTTGTGACTTCACGTCTCATGGGGTCATTGGACCCTATGAGACGGCATAGATCCTATCTGCGTGATGGATCATCGAGGTCTGGGTCGTGGAATTCCTGCTACCGACGACGCCACTGTCCTGTTGAGACTCCGCCCACTGTTGAGACTCCGCCCACTCCTCCTCTCTACCTCCATCTGCCTGATGGATCGTGGAGGTCTCCATCGTGGAATATGCCTACTATGAACTATTCATACACTCTGTCATATTCATTGAATGTATTTTAACTCTAAATCTGTCCTTCTGTACACATTACATCTATTGCACCTGTCCATCCTGGAGAGGGATCCTCCTCTGTTGCTCTCCTGAAGGTTTCTTCCCTTTTTTTTCCCCCTGAAGGGTTATTTGGGAGTTTTTCCTGATCCGATGCGAGGTTTTGGGGCAGGGATGTCTATGTGTACAGATTGTAAAGCACTCTGAGACAAATTTGTAATTTGTGAAATTGGGCTATACAAATAAACTGAATTGAATTGAATTGAATAATAATATTAGATTTTACCATTGCGGTTGGCGTTGCATTGTTCACGTTTCAAGTTGTATCTGTATATATTTTATGTTATATTTATACGTCAGGCAGGTTTCAGGGTGAACCCTCATGCATTTTACCACATGTACAGATCACATGTGCCTGAAATATTTCAGGACAAGAAAAAACGGTCTTAGCGATATTGTTATAGTCATACTGAGACATGAGGTCATGTTTTTTTTTGCAAATTCTAAACTAAAACATGAGGCTCCATCGAGTTTCTATTTTTATGGGTTTTTCGAGATATGCACATGCAAAGGAAAAGATGTACACATTGTACGTATACAAAGGTACTCAGACACAAATCATTTTAAAAATAAATAAATATATAAAAACATAAATAAATAAATAAATAAATTAAAAAATGTTAACATATATAAATACATTTAATAAAAATAATATATACTGTATATATATATATAAATACGGGTAGACGTGAAAAAACCTGCACACATATTAACATATATATACACATACCTGCATACCCTAATACATACACACACCAGCGAGTTTCAAGACAAATCCTTTTTTTCAAATTGTCACATCAATGTAGGATCCATAACCAAAACCATCATGCTGTCTCTGGATAGTTAGGAGAGACTTCAAGTTTTTTTTTCCTTTGTGAGCAATCAGATCATTTCCACACACACAAAAAACTCTTTATACAAACGCTGCCAACAGAGTTGTGAGAAATCTGAGAAAAGAAATGTGTAATATTCAGTGACACCCTTGTGCATCTAAAAGACACACAGACACTCTGCCCTCAACAAGTCAGGGAGGGGTCTGCTAAGTACCTCTGCCCTGGCCAGACGTTGGCCATCTCTCAAGAAAAGTTAAAAAGGTCAAAATCCATACGCAGCAGCGAAGCTAGAAGGTTTTACTTTCCTTTTTTTTTTCTTCACTCCATCTGCTTTCTATTGTGCGTTGACCTCAAAACAAATTAAAAAGCAGTGCGGCAAAGACTCAGGAAAGGGAGGAAACTTGTGTTTTTTCCTGCGGACATGGAAGAACCATTAAGTGAGGCGACAGCTTAATTCTTCTCATGTTCCTCCTGTTAATTAGTTTGTGCCTATTTCTATTTTAAAAGGTTTTTTTGTTCTCTTTCGGTGCCTTATTTTCGCCTCCCATTCACCCGATTGTACTGTGAAGAGCGTGGGGCATTTTCTTTGTTTTTCCCCCCATTTTTCTATTTAATGACTCCTCTGTTGGCCTCCCTCTGCACTGCCAAGATGACTTTGACGGACAGATCCGTTGAGTAGTATCCGGCAGAGACCCAGTGCCCTTTAACTGAGGCCAATGTGCCAGCATGGCAGACATGCGGGCCCTGCCCCCTGGCTCGGGAGGTGAAAATGAGACTGCCATGCTAATAGACATGATGGGTGCTGAGTTTTCACAAAAGGGGGGTGCACAAAGGTACGGGTTTATGTTTTAAAAAGAGTTAGGATGTTGTCACATAATTACTCGTAAACTTTTTTAATTCAACTTCTTTTCCGTGCAGGGAAATTGCATTCAATAAACCAAATGTATTTGTAGAAGATGTTAATTCCCACAATGTAGCTCTGGAGATCACATTGTGCACATTTTATAAGTTAATTAGATTTTTGGGTTTTAAAAAAGTATATATTTTAAGTAGTTGAAGGTAAGTGACTTTAATTTTGCCAACAGTGGGAGGGGGGTAAATTAACAGTATTTATGTATGTGTATGAATTAGGATATGCAGGTATGTGCATATATATGTTAATATGTGTGCAGGTTTTTACATGTCTACCCGTATTTATATATATATTCTCTTTTATTTATGTTTATTTTTATTTTTTATGATTTTTATCTGAGTACCTTTTTATATGTACAATGTTTACATATTCTCCTTTGCATGTGCATATCTCGAAAACCAATAAAAGATTTAATCACAAAAAACAAAAAGAATATGTTGGATGAGTTTACATTTATTATCAGTATTTGCATATTAATGTATCAGTAATCTTTATACTTCTTATCCAGTGCACTGAACTCAGCTCCAGTAGAACTATTGTGCCCATAATCATAGTAACAGATGCCCCGATGGGTATTTAAGATTGAGTAAATACTGTACATATCCACTGATGATGGAACATGTGTGTTTCTGGGAGACATTGTGTTAGATTCCTGTTACGTGCGAGCTGTTCAGTGGCCATCAGACTCTGGTTGTACTGGGCAGCTTCAGGGTGTTAATGTGGGAGACCTTAGTGGAGAGGTTGCCTCATTAAACTTCAAGGAGCTTGCAATATATCTATAGCTTGAAGACTTGCTCTTTCTTTTCTTTATCTGCTGCTTTTTGTCCTTCACCCAGCTGGGCTTTTAATACTGAACACTGTGTTTGTAAAGGACTGTTAAAATAATGTGTATATGAGCTAATGTGACATTAATGAAACTGTGAATATGTGAGTATGAAGTAATAAGTACCACCTATACTTGCAAACTTAAACACTCAGCCAACATCCAGCCATTCTTATGACGTGCAGATTTAGTGTCCTCCTCTCTGGGTGACAGTACTGGTCCAATCAGGAGCCTCCAGGGGCCCTCAGGGGCCTCCAGGGGGTATTTTTGAGTATAGCAGGGTCCTTTATTATGCTCCCATTCTCGTCTTTTCTGTTAATCTGCATGCATTATTTGTTAAATCCTCACGGTGGCACTCTCCACTGACTGTACCACCACAGCGCACAAACACACACACACCACATATACTGTACACACATTGAGCTTCTGTAATCTCTTTAATTGTTGATGAGTCAAAGCCAGCTCTTACTCTCCCCGAGGGGAAAAGTCTGATAGGAGGGAGCAGCCCGGCCAAGGAGGCACTGAAAAGAGGAGGAGGAGGAGGAGGAGGAGTGTGAATTTGACATTAGGCCACCAGCATCCTCTGTGTGGGTGTTTTGTTTCATGAGATGAGACGGAGTGGTCCCCCACCCCCTCTGCTTCATCTTGTCAATCCATCCCAGAGTCAGGTGAGGAGAGGAGGGAGGCGTCTGCCGGCTGGAAGATGATCCTCGAGTGTTTCAGGAGCAGCAGAGCCAGGGTCTGTGTCAGGATCACCTTCAGGGACGGTGGGAGTGACGATGTGTGTGTGATGTGTCAGAGCCCACGCCCTGCCTGTCCAGAGAGGCAGATGTAACTTTGGAGTAGAAGCATTTTAAATTAGATGTATAGTTATAAATGTGCTTTGAATGAATGAAAAGGCACCACGAGCAGCTTTCTGTACATGTGTTGGGCTTATTGAAGGAAAGAAATAGTGGTGTCAGCAAGTAGAAGTGCTCTTTTGTATGTTGGATGATAGATTTGAGAATGAAATTAATTTTCAGATGCACAGTTTTACACACACACACACACACACACACAACAGTCCCCACTTTAGCTCCAGCTCAACAGAGTGGCTCCAGATCGAGTGAGTCACTTATTCGTCGTCATGAATAAATCACACACACTTCTACTCTCTTCTACTCTGCACCACTGCCTTTTCAAGCACACACACATACGCACACACACACACACACACACGCACACACACGTCCAGACACAACACCTTGTACAAACACACACCGGGAGATAAGTTGAATATTTCAGCCTACGCATTCGCTCCGACTAACTTCCCCTTTGTTGAACAGTTGAAGTGCATTTGAGGGTCACACGATGTGCAGCGCACCCTGAACACGTTGCTAAAAGAAGTTAGACTTAAAAGTGGAGCCCTTTACATTACCTTGGTTTTTGACATATCAGAAATGAAGCTTTCATCACAATTGGCCTTTTTTATTCTTTTTTTAAGTGTGCCTCACTGATATCCCTTCTCTCATGTGACCCCCTCTGAGAGAGAGTCAGACGGTTGAGAAAGAACAGTCCCTTCCTCTCCCTATTGGCAAGAAGACGTTTGTCACTTTCTCTTTTCTTTTATTACAGACCCCCCCCCTCTCTCTCCTCCACCATCATAGCAGTAAAATGGAGTTCATGTCACCCCGCAGTTTCCTGATGGCTACACGCAGAGACCCAGACGTACACACACAGCAAGACAAAGTGACTGCTCACTTTATGCCACTTTGTTTATGCTGTTGGGCCTCATCTCGGACGGGGAAGCTTTCTTTTTCTACTTTCCACATTACTGAGTTCCATCTTACTGATATTCCTCTTTCTCTTGTTTACAGCGTCCCACTTAGTGCTTCATTTCTTTTTTTATGTTATATATTCTTTTTAACATGTTCCCATTTCCCACCAATTGTTTTCATGTAATCCAATTCAATACATCCCCAATATATTTGTCAGCTTCATTCTGGCCTCATCTTTCCCCTCTCCTGCCAGTCAGGCCTCTCCAGCATACGTCTCACTCTCATCATGGGCAAAAAGCCTGGTAAATTTCCCAAAGGGTGAGGCCAACACGAGCCTCTACAACCATAGGACATTGATTTCCTCTCAGCGTTATGGGATGGAGATGGAGATTCGGTCGATACACGTTCTCATCACAACACCGGATGTTCCTCCGTAGTCAGATTGTTGCGTTTCGATGTGACTCTATTAATTGAGCAGCATCGGGCAACAAAAGTCAGATGATGGGTTATTTAATTTACATTAGGGATTTACTGTATACTTCGGAATATGCACGATACGGGAAATGACAGTGGAAATATTAGCTGTAGCGGTTGAAATAGTATCGGCAAGTAATGACAGTATTAGTGAGAGTAATTGTAGTCGCTCCAAAATAATCATATATTCACACTTCCTCTCTGGGTTTTCCTGTTTTATTTGTTTTAGAGAGTTCTCTGGGTCCAATCCCTGTTGGAGTATCACAACTTAGTGTGATCTAAAATATGTTAAATGCAATGGCTGAACATTAAGATGAGGTATTTGAATCCTTTTGCTTTTGCATTATTTGTGTTACATTTGAGGCTATAAGTTGACTATTTTGAGCCCATCTTGACTTTGCACAAGTAGTTTTTCTCGTACTTGTGTGTTCTGCGATGACTTGCAGAAGAATGGATCAGTCTTTATTCAAGAAAACAATGTCTATACCGTCTTTATATACCTGTCTCGTGGTATGTTTACCCATGTGTGCATTTCAGCTGCCCAGGTCCTTCCCAGTCTTTTTATGAGGCACCTGAAAATACAATGGAATGTAGCAAGGTAGTGCAAAGGGTGAAGCCTCCATCTCTCTCACTCACACACACACACACACACACAGACACACACACACACACACACACACACACACACACACACACACACACACACACGCACACACACAACTCATACCAACTTCTTGCCCATCTGAGCAGCTGGCACCAGCTCAACCTCATCTCACACAACCAAGAACTCTCGAAGTCAACTCATGACGGGACGGTGAGTCATTTCCCGATCAATACTTCATTATTATGAAAGGAAAGATTCACTTAGTGCATCTGTTCTCATGTGATATAATTATGCACGGGCTTTATAGGCATTTGGTCTTTTGCTCACATCCCTATTGGGGATTTCAGTGATTGGGCAGCTTTTAGAAAGGCAATGAAACAGAAGCACCACCAGGAGTGCCAAGACTAATACACTCTGAATATTATCTAACCACTGGAGCAAAAAACACCCATATTCTGACTTATAAATAACAAAAAAGAGAATTCATGTTTCACTGGTACAATCCTGTTTTGAGACTAAAAGATGCAATTTGTTTATCGTGATATTGGCTACAAAAGCAGAAATAATATATTTCATTGACCTTTCAGTGTGTAAACTGTTGAATGTCCCAGACATCAACCTTACATCATAACAATGTCCAACTGATGAGTTACAATTTATCTAATCTTTACAATCCTCAATAGACGCAATGTAAAAAAAGAACATAGTTGGCAAAGCTCCCTCTAAGTCCATTCGGTGGTTTGATCCTGAATTTTGTCATTATCTCTGTGGAAAGAGTGACCTAACAATGTTCTGAGTGCAGATTAAAGTGTTTTAATGCAGAAATGTTGCAGGTAGTAGGAACAACAACAAAAAGTTAATTAAAAGCTCCTCATCCCAAATAAAATCACTGACCTTCTCAGCTGGTTTAAGAAATGTGTAACAGAATCCAAGGGTGTGACATTTCTTAAACCAACTGTTAAATGTACCATTGTTGTGTTTGTACATTCATCTTATCGAGACACTATTTTACCAGCTACCAAATTCACACCGGACTCCAGCATTCGATCATCCGATCTGCCTGCCTTCGGACGTCCCCACCCTACCGGAGCGTCTGGTAGAAGCTGGATACGCCACACACATGGTGGGCAAATGGCACCTGGGCTTCTGCAGGCCGGGCTGTCTACCCAAAGCACGTGGCTTTCAGAGTTTCCTCGGCACGCTGAGACCACATCTCCTACCGGAGTTGTGACGGAGCCGAAGCTTGGGGATTTGACCTGCACGACGGAGACAGGCCCGCCTGGGAGATGGCCGGCAACTACTCCACCTCTACATCATTACATAAATCTATTCCTACATTTCTGTATTTATTCATGCATTTATTTATTTATACTTAAGACATTTTAAGTCCTCCATACACAAACACACACACACACACACACACACACACCATTCTCCAATACTCTGACTTCATGGTGTTTTGTCCACTCCTTTGTCGTCCACACTGTGTTGTCGTCCTCTAGGTGTTATGTCTATAGTCTTTTCTCTCTAAAAAAATAGAAATAAAAATAAAAACATTGAAGGTCAGCAGATAAACAAGCCGCCTGGTAGAAAAGCAGACCAGAGCCAGCTGACTCACTCACTGTCCTGCAGCCAACCGCAGCAGGGTGACTTCAGGCCGTCGTTGGGTGTGTGTGTCATGGTGCCTGAAGTGAAGAATAGTTTGATTAATACAGATAGAGTGCGCGCATGTGAAAGCGAGGCCCAAAGAGATGGGCAGAGGAACGGAGGGGGACCCCTCGACGTCTCATCTCCTAATCATCTGAGAGGACTCTTTGAGGATGACACAGAGACCACCACAGGGGTTCTTTTGTTTAGAAGTCATACTGGAGATCACTCCTCTGCCTTTTAAAAGACCTCTGACCATCACATCATGTCCAATGTTATTCAGCTACTGTCTTATAAAATGCCGGAAAACTGATTCAGATCTTAATAAAATGGGGGGGGGGGAATGGAGGGAAGTGTAAGTATGTGTGTGTGTGTGTGTGTGTGTGTGTGTGTGTGTGTCATCTGCAATCCCACACACAGTAGCAATATATATATATATACATATATATATATATATATGTATCCCTGTGTGTTTCTCCCCAGCGGCCTGAAAATAATATTCAACTGTCCTTCACTTTTTCTTTCCCAATTGGCGCATCCTCCCTCCATTTCCTCCCCCCCCCCCCCCCCCCACATTCATGCCTCAGCGCTTTGCTCATCCCCCCCTCGTCTTTCTGTCTCATTTTGCTGCTCGTCCCACTCACTTGTTTGTGTTCTCATTTGCGAGATCGAGTTAGAAGCATTCGCCATGTTTCTGCTCAGAGCTCTGTGGCGTACAGTTAAAGAAGAAGAGTGGAGGAGGGAAGAGAAGAGTTCCCAGGGGCTGCGGGAGGCTGTCATGTCTGAAAAGGCTTGAAGATCTGATTCAGATATTTTGTTTAGTGAAACTGCATACATAACACACAGCGACTACTTTAAGGGTAAAGCGAAAGTGGGGAAATCTTCAAGTTTAAAGGATTAAGCTTTTATGATTATTGGCAAATCCCAAATATCATCAAAGGGATGATTACATCATCCTATCATCTGTGGCTCTCATGGACTAATTTTAATCTCAAATGTGGTGAGCTAATGAGTACTTACAGCACCAGGACAGTGTGTGTGTGGGATCAACTCAAAACAAACTACGACGCCCATGTTCAGTGTAACGAAGGATGATGTCACACTGTGGCTCATTGATGTGTGGTCATAGATTTTGGACAACAAGATATTTCAAGGTTTTGGCAACACAGAGAAATCGGGCGATCAATTAATTCAAATACATCCTTAAAATGAATCAGAAACGGGTAAAAATAAGAAATGGGATTGGTCCTCGTTAATTTAGACAGTGCTGTGGAGATTCAAAAAGTGGTTTCAGGGTCACCGGGAGAAAGTCAAACAATTTCTGTGAACTCCATCTTTAGAAGAAAGACTGTAAAGCAAACATGTGGAAGCTTTCTATCCTCAAAGAATCGATCTGCACATGACTCATATAGCATCACTCCAAGGAGCATTGAAGCTGAAGGCACTTTGTTCATTTCCCATAGACGTGCATGCAACACACACATACACACACACACACACACAGGAAAACCTCACACCATCACAATTGCTCCTCGGTGATGAGATTGGATGAGACTGCTTTGTATTAGCGGTAGGAATGTTGCTCAGAGTCCCAAACATGTGAGACAACTGGTGAAGACCATCGTTGGATGCCCACACATGTGATTCCCAGTATACTGCGATAGCCCGCAGAAATAAGGCACCGTCAGATTCTATAGATCACGAAGGAGGTGTCACACAAATACACACACGCACAAACACATGCACACACAGACAGATGAGCACACAGTGCTATCCAGTACGTGGGAGGGAGCTGTCATAGCCACTGTTGGGTAATCAGTTGAAGGAAAGGCCAACTTCAGATCTTAAGATTCTTTGGTGAAGTTGTGAAGTTAAACACAAAAAGGCTGACAAAACTGTTTTAAATATAACTTTTTTTCCTTGATTTGGACATAGTGTTCCAGATAAAGTAAATGCAGCCCTTTCTCTACACTCAGTGAGACAGAGAAGTATCAACGACTCAATTGGGACACATTCGCCAGAGTCTCGAGCACCGTCAATCGCAAACCCCATTACCCACTGAAACAGCCCTGATGTGCTATTAAATGCCTATTTGGGATGATGTGACGGGTAGTAATTGAAAAAGAAAGATAATAGATCCACTTTAGTGTACTGTGCATGACAGTCTGTTCCCAAGGAAGCTGTTGAAGCCTGAGAAGAGATATACTGACTGACATCCAAAGAGCTCAGCAGCGGTTAGGGCGGTTTGACCTCCAGGTGTTTAGGTGCTAGGGAATGACAGTGGTCACTCCCTGATTCAAACACACACACACACACACACACACACACAGATCTCCAAACCATTAAAGTCATGTGATGCTACTGGGCCGCGTGAGGGAGGAGAGTCGCTCTTAAGATACAAAGAACATGCGGCCGTGAGCCAACTTGAAAACATTCTTGCAGATTGAGTCATTCCCCTTCGGTCTCCATGGCGCCGCAACACTGCTGTCATCACCGCGTGGAGCTTTAGCTCGTAGAGCATGAGAGATGAGGATCTTTTCCATCTCATGCACATGAGACAAGGAAATCATGTTCAGAATGTTTTTGTTTTGTTTTTGTGGGACGGCGTATATCTTTGCACAACGCCAACGTGTACAGACACGTTCATGAAAAAACCCGTGGGTTTATGCAAGGCCTCAAATGTGCCATCATACTATGCATCTTATTTCATACGTTTATTATATGGTTTGTATGTCAAATCAAGATAAACCATCTATATAGCAGTTGCATGAATATAAAGAAGTCAAAAGTGCAATATTTCCCTCTTCAATGTCGTGGAGTCGAAGTATAAAGTAGCATAAATTGGATTCACTCAAATAGAGTACAGGTCCATCCCACCACCGTAATGCACCGTACATTATTTATCTTAAGCATTGCTGATGTGTCGTCGGCCTTTGGAAGATGCCGGCTCGCTATGCACCATCTCCTGGCGGGCTTATTTTCCTAATGTTAAATAATGCAGTGTCGAGAGCTACCCAAACAGGTAGACAGTGCAGTGAATCATTGCTCCATGAGAGGCAATTACTGACAGCCTGTTGAGCCTGTTTCTGTGTGTGTGAGACGGGAGGACGTTTTATTTGACGCGTGTTTTTCCCCTCTGCTGAACCTCCTCTCTTGTAGGCCTACCACTGCCGAACCTGCTTCTCCCTCGCGAGGTCGATACCGCACCAGTGGTAACGGTGGGTTACAAGATATGTAAGAGAGGATCACACGCTTCATAATAAGGCCGAGGGGAAATTTCTTCAGTCACACAAAACTTTCCCTTTTTCTGATGTAATGTTCCATTTTCAGGCTTGTAAAGAAATAGCCGACTCAAATAAAACACGTGGGTTTAAAGGGGGGGCTGGGGGAGGGGAACCACTGTTTTCTCAAAGCTCATGGGAATATGTATTCTTTGGCAAGGGTTTGCATGTACACTGCCGCTGCACGGCCTGTCCGAGACTCGTCTGACAGGTTCATCATCAACAAGAAATTCAGCAATTCGCTCTGCACCCCCGCTCATTAAGCTTCAGAGCCGGTCGTTACGGCCGCGCTGCCGGCGCTCACTGCAAACACTCGTTTATTGCAATGCTCTCCAAACACCGTGCCAGATATACACTCACAGTTCAGAGGCAAGGCTAGGAGAACAAGGAGTCGCATATGTATGCATTTTACACATATTGGACGTGTTAAATACGTTGAGCCGTTTCATCCAAGAGCTTGAAAAGCCTCCCAGTGTTAGCATGTTTTCTTAAAGGAAATGCATCATTTAGTAGCTAACTTTAAGTTGCTCACTTATAGTCGGTTTCTCAAGCTTAAAACGTAAGTAGAAAATGGAAACGATTTTGTGACAGTGAAGTGGGCTGTGAGACCAAAGAGCAAGCTGAAACAGTCTGAGACACTCTGAAACACAATGAGGCATTCTGAGACACAATGGAACATTCTGAAACACTCTGAAACACAATGGAACATTCTGAAACACTCTGAAACACAATGGAACATTCTGAAACACTCTGAAACACAATGGAACACTCTGAAACACAATGGAACACAATGGAACATTCTGAAACACTCTGAAACACAATGAGGCATTCTGAGACACAATGGAACATTCTGAAACACTCTGAAACACAATGGAACATTCTGAAACACTCTGAAACACAATGGAACATTCTGAAACACTCTGAAACACAATGGAACACTCTGAAACACAATGGAACACAATGGAACATTCTGAAACACTCTGAAACACAATGAGGCATTCTGAGACACAATGGAACATTCTGAAACACTCTGAAACACAATGGAACATTCTGAAACACTCTGAAACACAATGGAACACTCTGAAACACTCTGAAACACAATGGAACATTCTGAAACACAATGGAACACTCTGAAACACTCGGTAGAGCTGAGTGGATCAAATGAAAAATGACACGTTTCATATTAAAAGGTAGTTATTTGACCCATTGTTAATGTAAATTCATCGGAGCAGCTTGAAAGTGCCATCTGAATATAATGTGATTTAACCATAATGCTCCAGAAAAGTCTTCTTTTTCATCACATAAGACTAAAGAAACGTGTTTTGTATTTTACTTTTATCTTACTTGTATACTTCTATATCTTTCATCCCTGTTTCTTATATTTTGCGTTTTGTTTTTTATTCTTGTGTGTTGCTGCTACTGTCACGACAAATTTCCCCTTGGGGATTAATAAAGTATATATCTATCTATCATCTATCTATCTATTATGTAAAAATAATACGCAGGTCAATCAGAAAGTTAAATTGCTAACGTACAGTACGCTTGTCACATTACCTCACCGGACTGTGTGCAGCGGTAATCATCCACAAACACACACACTAAAACATGGTGCCAAGAGGATATATTACAGTTTTTGCCTATTGCTTACACACGTTTTGCTAAATTTGGCTCATCGTGTCAAAACTCTACACACAAGCAAAGAAGACACCACACTGGGAAATAAACCATTCACATCTATGTCAAATTGAAACTCTGCTTTCAAAACCTAACAATCCTTTGTCAAAATGTCACTCTGATGACAAAATGATGCCCACTTGCATCATATGAATACACATTCAGATCAGCAGCAACACACTAGTCTACTTTATATCAAAAACTGCAGTCTTTTGTTTTCAATGTTTTTATTCAGTTCCATAGAGGGCATATTTTCACAACAACCAAAAAAATGAAATACTGAATTCAAAATCATTACATTAGTATATTTTACAGTACAGTACATTTTGTTAAATCAAAAATAAAACAAACAATACACTACTGTAAACACAGAAAAACACAATTGTGCGCAAGTGGGCTTATGGATCCTGCCGTCTGTTGGGGTCTGGCCACAGGATCTCATCAACATCACAAGCAATGTCTTCTCTCACTTAGCATCGGCGGAAATATCCCCTTGTGTGGCGAATCCATCCCTGGATTGACCTCACCTCGATGTCTCCGCAGGTCTGTTCCATTGCCTGCAGAAGAGGCATACGGGCATGTGGTTGGCGGTCATATACGCGCCATCTCCAAACGGAAAATAATTCCTCTATAGGATTTAGAAATGGCGAGTAAGGGGGCAAGTACAGAACTTCAAATTGATCATGGTTGGTGAACCAGTTCTGGACCAGAGCAGCCCGATGGAAACTAACATTATCCCAGACAACAACAAACCTGGGCTGCTCTGGTCCATCCTGTACAACTGCATCATGAAGTGCATCTAAATGTGATTATGTGTTGCGCATTGTAGGGACCCAGTTTGGCATGATGGTGCAGTAGCCCTCGAAGACTCATGGCAGCACACAATGTGATGTTTCCCCCGCGCTGCCGCGGGACGTGCAAAATTGCCCTTTGGCCAATTATATTACATCCCCGTTGTCTGTTTTTGCTAAGGTTGAATCCAGCCTCATCAATGTAAATACATTCATGCGGCTGGGCAGCTCCATCCATGTCCAAGATTCTCTGTAACAAAATGTTTTGTAGCTGGCTGATTGGTGTTCAGTTTTGTAAGTAAGTGTTTTCAGGTGTGTGTCTATGTCTTTTCAATTTACCAATGTGTGTTGTATTTTGAAGAGAGGTGTTTTCCCAATGGTACCTTGAGATTTCATTTTTGAACTAAGTGTCTTATGTATGAAAGAGTGTGTAGTGTCTAGGAGCAAGTGTGTTGCAGAAAGGAGCAAGTGTGTTACATAATTGCAACTAAAGTGCAAAGCAGCGCTTTTGTTTAAGGTATGGTTACACTTTGTTTCAGGTATAGTAAGAACAACTTCAAGTTATGTTACTTTGGTTTAAGCATGTGTCTATAGTGTTCAAGCAACGGACAAAAACTGTAATAACCTTCATGAGATATTCATGAAAGCTCAGACAAACCTTTACAGTGCAGCAGGCCATTACGTAACGCCTATAATTCCCTGTCCCTTATACAATGATGCTCCAGTTTACAGTTTAAATCCCTAAAACTGCGTTTGAGTCTGATCGAAGCCTCGACTATAGATCTCTACTGGCTGCTCTAGCTTATAAACTGAGGTAATCAGAGACCTTTAAACACTGATTTATGTCTCTCTTTTGGATACATTTTAGGTGTATACATTTCTTTCTTGGTAAAATTATGTTTTTTGTATATTACTTTGGGAAAGATGCACTGGTCCTGATTAAATTAGGGCGGAAATTATTAAAATATTGCGGCATCACATCTCTACATGGCTTGGTCTTCGAAGGATGCTGCTCTTTCCAGCCGCTCTGGCGTCAGCTTTACCTTTGCGCAGATAGGTCGAAGATGGGAAGGGAGAGACGGTGAAACTGAACTTGGATCTGTTGCTCCTGGTACACCAGCAAAGATCTCGCGTGGCTTACATCCCACCTCTCCTGCTGTTGCCAGATAGGAGAAGGCAGAGAGAGGTCTCACTCTGCCTTTGTTTCTGGTTTCGGGAAGACAAGGCAAGTGAGCACAAGAAGTTAGGTTTAAAAACAGCCTCAAAATTCACCTACAAAAAAAATAATATTTTATAAAATATAAAATATATATATAAAAATATATATATTTGTTTACAAGTGATTGTATTTGGATAATGAATACAGCAGCAAACAAGCTATTGGCTATGTGATGACATTGGGGGTACATGTTTACTTTGGCAGATAATGAAGTTGCTCTTGTCTGTACGAGTTGTAATCCACCTTCTCTGCTTTGTTTACATAGCAGCTCAGCCTTTTAGTGCACGCCATCATTCAGCTTATGGACACCATTCAGCACTGCACTCGGGGTGACAATGCCGTCCCGACTATCATTGTTGTGTATATATACTATATAGCAAACACCATCCTTAGGTAAACACTGTAAGAACTGGTGCTTTCATTTGCACTGATAGCTGCAAGCAGCCGGCTCCACTGTCGCCATGTTGAGAGCCATCTGGAGGCAACACATGCTCAGAATTTGGAATTTATCACGTTATCAACTATGCCATTTTTAGGTTCTTTTAGAAATAAGGACACAATTCAAGCCACATCTCTTTGTTCAGTTACCTAATTAATAAGACTTCATCTCAGCATGGCTGATAGGAGACTCTTTTATCTAGTGGCGAGGGTCTAGGGATGCAGACGTTGGTCGGTCCATTACGTCCAGACATTCATGTTCCCTTTAGGATGAAATGTAAATACCCATGGGGATCCCTTCACTCCCTCTTGTGTCCCCATGGTCAACATTTATATTTGTCCAATACTTACTGGTTTACGACCAAATACCCTTCAAGGGCCCTGAAGGGTTTTTTCTAGTGTTGACTCCAGAAAACACGTTTGTTGATTTAGTAACTTTAAAAAAACAAAACCCTTTTCAAGGAAAAAAATAAACAAAGGATTACATTGAAAATTTTAGAACCACAAAATATTACATTAGGTCAAGCATAGTATTAGATAGCTAACGCCTACTTTTACAAACCAAATCCATTTCCATTTCTTTTCTCTTTTTTAAACAGAGTGGCTCATGATCCTAATCGAGGATCTTTGTTTCTACTGCTTGTCTGCTCTCTCTCTCTCCTCTCTCCCCTCCCACTCCCTGCTCCTCTCTCAGAGCTCGAGTCTCTCTTCCCCCTTTCTGCCTTCACGAGTTCTCCTCTCGAAACCTGCGCGAGGCGGCCACTGAAGCGCGAGGCTGTCTCCCCCCCTCTCCCCCTACCCTTCAGTCAACATGGCTACTATTGTAATCTCGACCAGATTCACAGACGAATATCAGCTGTACGAGGAACTCGGAAAGTAAGCGACCACCGCCGCCGCTGCTCTTGTTGCATTCATTGTGTGTGTGTGTGTGTGTGTGTGCACGTTTTTCTCTGCTGCTGCCATTGTGCGCGTTTACTTCAGTGTTGACAAGGCAGGAGCGGGGCTGTCAAAAAACATGGAAGGGTCGGAGAACCACCTCCGCAACCACGCGCTGTACGCCGTGTGTACACGACACAGGCTCGTGGACGTGTGAACGAGGCGTATCGCAGCCCCGCGGCTCCTCCTGTACCCCAAAAAGGTGTTCAAGCATCGGCGTAGAGGACCAACTTGTTTGTGAATTTAACCGCAGGTAGAGCACGCGCCGAAAACTCGTTTGCACGCGCGCCCCGTCGGCTGGCGGCGGCATCCTCGCGCTCCTCTTTAATCATTTAGCTGGGGTTTTCTTTGGTGTGTGTGTGCATTTTTAAGCAGATTGCAGGGCTGCTGTTTATGTCAAGCCACCATATAAAAAAAGAGACTGTGGTCGATACACCACACGTTATATGTGCTGCGCGCGGGATTACATCATGAAAGGACCCAAATGTTGCAGTGTGTGTATATTACGGCTACAAGCGCCACTTTGTAACATCTAATCTGTGCGCGTGCGGTATTAACTGGTTTTTGAATTAACTGGTTTAGGTACGCGTGCATGAGGCAGATGTGCCGTAGGAGTGGCCTCGAGTTGCCTCTCAGGACCCGTCTGACTAACTAGGAAATGCACATTTCCATCGCTTAGCCTCTCTGTCACGTTCTTTTTATGTAACGCTAATGTTCTAAAGACTAAACACGGATGACTTTGCTGTAAAATGTGATATCTGTTCGGGAGGCTGTAGTTGAGACGCCGAGGACACGGAGCGAGGACAAAGTAGGTGACTCTGCTGGTGCCTGTTCAATATACGACTAACTTCAATAAATACTTGACAAAATGCTCTTGTTGTCAGTCTGATATTTATGTTATACGTCGTTATCTGACGTCAAGTCGATGTGAGACCAGTTTACTCTTAATACAGTGTGTAATGAAGCATGTAGCCCGTTGTTTACACCCAGCTCGCCCACCGCTGTCAGCTGGGAAACTGTGATCGACTCAGATTAAGTTGTGATACCACAACAAGACTTTGTGCTGTCTTCACATCTCTTATGTTTTATATTCGAGACTACGGATCAACATATATCCTCGTAACTATACTCTACCCTGTGCAGCACTCACTGTCCAGATTAAACATGACTGTTACCTGTTGTTTTGTTACGATAAGGACACACATAACTACACACAGGAGTGAGCGTGTCTTTTGACACATGACGGGGGAGCAGCTTGCTCCAGCCTTCATTTAGGATTTCGACGGCATTAACGAAACGTTTTCCACCTCCACCTTCTCTTACAGCCGACAGCGTGACTTTAGGGGAGGGATATATATATTCAGCCAGGCTGAAAAGACTCGGATCAACGTGGATTCTACCTTTTTTCATTGGCTTCTTCCTCCTGCACTCACGTGTCTCCCTTCCTGTGAGCTCATGACCCCGGGGTCCTTCCACAATGAAACAACCCCTCTCTCACCTCCCTGCACTAGTAGCCAGGACCTCTCCTCTCATCTCATGCAGAGCTTATCAGACTGTATTAATTATGCATGTGACTTCTTTACCCCCCTCTCTTCAGGTATGTGTGACTCATGCGGTGCCCTCGGTGTGGTACAAGTTCACACACTTTCCCCCTGCAACACACACACACACACACACACACACACACACACGTGTGATGGAGAGTGTTATATGTGAGAAGTGGTTTCACAGATTTTTTTACATTTTCCTTCCTGCTCCAGGGGTGCCTTCTCTATCGTCCGCCGCTGCGTCAAGAAGTCCACCGGCCAGGAGTATGCTGCTAAAATCATCAACACAAAAAAGCTCTCGGCCAGAGGTAAGTACAGCGGACATCCGTGGCGTTGCTCAAATTGCTTCTCCGTAATTTGCTTCCTGAAGAGCAGCGATCCCCGGGGGTCTGTCCTCTGTGGTCCCCCCCCCCCCCCCTGAGAGATTCCTGAAGAGCTGGAGGCTTTTTGGCCGAGCTGGGCTTAAGTGGTGCTGTGAGCTTCACTGGGCTTCAGCAGCTGTTTCTCATCAGCTTGACCTTACCCTAAAGTATCCTCAACTTTTTTTACAGCAGCACGTCGGAAGATATCGAATAAAGTTCTCGTTTTAATCGATGTTGGCTGCGATAACGCTGCACTGTGCACGTTCCATACAACCAAGACCTCCCACTGCGAGCCTTTTTATGCGAGGGTGTAAATATTCATTGCCGATATAGAAAACCTTTAGAGATGTTATATTACTTTAAAAACAAGTCAAACTGGGCCACAAACACCATCAGCCGGATGATCAAACCGGCTTCTGACAAAAACCCCACCCACCCCCTGGTTAGTCAAATATACTGAGTGACTTCCTGGTCCAACTTTGACCTACTTTAACATACTTGTAATTTCACACACTTTCCCTGAGCGCCCTTTGTATTCGACTCACATATGTGTGGCTCAAATGTGATGATGAAACGCATCCAAAACTACAATGTGTGTGTCAGTGTCAGTTTTAACTCATGTTGAAATATCACCACCTGCGCTACAGTATTTGTGGCAGATTTGTTGTCATTGGCCAGCCTGTTGCTCTCCCTTGTTTGTGTGTGTGTGTGTGTGTGTGTGTGTGTGCCGTGTTCTCTGCAGCTCGGGGAGGGCACATTGGCTGGCGGGGAGTTCAGCGATTACGGCTGGGTCATGTGGCGCCACGTGCATGCGCACAGTCGCTCAAGCAGATACTCACACACGTGGTCTGTCACTTCCACTAACGTTCAAACGCAGACACGCATCGCTAAGAACACACGACGATTGGTCAATCCATTTGTCTGTCAATATTTTGGGAAAAAAACAACAAATGAACACTCAGTAAATTACAAAGGACCTCCCACCTCACGGGAGAGGCTCTATAGCAGCCTGTCAGTCAGAGAACCAGAGAACACGGCACCAGGACAACTGAGCCTCATTGAATAGAGCTGAGATTGTTCTGGAATGTTTGATGTATAACACGTGAATATGTCATATGCAAACGCCTTTAAAAGGTGAATTTAATTTTTTTTGTAAAATGTATAAAATGCCCCCAGCCTCCAGAGGGTGAACGTGACACATGTGAATGTCAGTCAGTCACCAAGGCCACTGGTTCTGCTGCTGTTCAGTGTTAAGGATGACAGGACCAATGGGGTCTCAATATACTTCTTTTTTTGTACTAATCTGATGTTTCACTGAAGAAACAATTTATCATCCACAATATTAAATACCTCGCTGGCACTTTATAGGTAGGAGCCTCTTTGAAAACACAGCTCTGTGTGAAGTTTGGTCTTTAAAAAGAATGAACTTTTAACTTTTAACTTTTAATCGTGATTAATGAATTTCAAAATGTGCGATTAATTAGTTAAATTTTTTTTAATCGATTGACAGCCCTAATAGTTAAGCCAGTTAGCTTATTTTAGCATGAAGACTGCAGAGCACCTCTAAAGTTCACTTGTGTTATATATTCTATGTGAAGTCCCAATTACCCGTTTCACTGGGGGTCAATCCTCGGCCAGTCATAGTAACTTCCTGGAGTCTCTGCTGGTTGTTTGACTAGAAACAATCAGACCCGTAAAACGATGAAACTGCTGCTGTAATACTTAGTATTTACTAGTGACTTTAGCGTCGGTGTACAGAAGTAGACTGTGACGCGTATTGTTGGCTCGAGGCGTCAGTGATGGCTCGATAAAAGTCGTGGGAAGCAGAAGTTGAGTGTGCTCATAAATTGATGGTACATTTACTTTAGTGGTGGAGGTCTCTCGCATGCACTGATGAAAAGGGGAAAATGGAAGGAGACAATTAATTTTTTTACGAGCCAGGACTTCTGTACATCTTATGCGGAGCCTGGAATTCAGTTTGCACAAAGATAAAGTACCAGAAGTCAGTGGTTAGATAAAAAAATGACAATGAAAGGAAGTTTAGAGGGTATTTTCATATCTCTTATCTGGCAGGATGTCTGTGACAGTAGCTCATCTCACTGTGTGAAAAACAAACCTCGTATATCTACACGTATATTAGCAAGTCAGCATTTTCTTTTGCCCAGTCAGCCTTCATCTGCAGCTTTTCATTCAAGAGGGCTCGCTGTCATCATTGCCTCTTTACGTCTTCTGCTTTTAAACCATCTGTTGCTGATGTTGCTGTAAATATTTATGTATTTGATGAATAAATACTTTTTTGCTGAAAAGAGCTGCCTGCTGTGGAGGGAAACAACACAGAACCAGGGCCTGCGTTGACGGAGGCGTGTTGCTACAGGTGGAGTAAGACCGTAAAACACAAGCTAGGGAAGCCGGTTATACTCACATCATTATGGGGTAACGCAGCGCAGTTGTTTGGGAGGATATGAACTGCGTTATTTCTCTGGAAATGGATAACAACCCCATACCCTGTAGTTGTGTTTTACTCTCCGAAATAGCTTCTAGGAATGTGTTCTTGCACATTTGATTGGCTAATACAATACCTCTCCAGATGTTGCTGCTTTGCATTGCTGCAATTAACCAGTCACCTAGACATCTGAACAGGGCTGCCTCACTTCCCTGACATCTTATTAGAATTCATTTTAGGTGTCCTCTGTACGATTTTCCTGGAGAAATTTAAATGGTATATTTGGCTGCAACTCAGGGCTCCAGACTAACTTTTTTAACTAGGAGCACAGTGGCCCCTAACTTAAAATGTTAGGGGTGCAAGCAGAAAATGTAGGGGCGCACACAGGGTTTTCCTGGGTCAAAAATGTTTTGCGCGCTGCGCGCACACCATCTATTCATACAATCTAGGTGTTGAGTGAGAGATCAGCAGCTGACCGCTCTGCCGTGATGCGCGCACACATCCGCGCACACGGGTGAGCACACTCCTCACTAGCACCCCCTCCCCCCGTTAACAACTCTTCTCGGCTCGCCCAAATTTTCTCTATGCAGGAAAAACCCTGCGCACAGTAGAAATCCACTTGCAAAGTTTTCCCATCATTTCTACTGTATTACTGATAAATAATTTGACAATATACAATCTTATGCCTTTTTGCAATCATGAACTGCAAAACATTCACAACAGAGAACTCTTCAGAAGTTACTGTATTGAGTTTAAACATATTTTAAGAGAAAACATACCTTGAGCATGTGCATGTTGCACTTCGATGTGGCCAATCAAAACATTTATTGGTTTCTAGAGATGCACCGATCAGGTTTTTGGTGCCGATCACCGATCACTGAAATCAGTATCTGCCGATCACCGATAATACCGATCACGGTGTCGATTGACGCATTCTATTTATTGTGGAGCATTATTGCTATGAGGACTATGAGGAAATACATATATAAAGCAACTCAAACATTAAAGAAATTACAGATTTCTTTAAACATTTCGGACTTTTACTTTGAAAAATGTCCTAATTGATACATTACAATTGTTTGATTGCTATTGTAGGGGATTTCAGATATGTATGGCACACATCTGCATTATTCATTTCCTGGAACTCTTGGGGAAATCTATATACAGGACTTTTCTTAACATACAAAAGTCTGACTAATTTTTATAAACTCTTCCTTGGTCCAGTAAAAATGTTCTAATGTTAGCATATGTTAAGCTAAATCTCAGAAACGATCTCTAAAGATACAAAATCAGTTCATTGTTTACTTTTTTATATGTTCGTGTATGATTTGTCGACATCTTATTTTGAAAAACGGATGTTGTTTCACGTGGTTCTTTACGCTAACTTTGTAAAACCGGATGTTGTCACTTAAATCCTTCCGCTAACTTTATCAAAACCCTCGCGCGCTCCCGATCGAATGTGTTTACCGTGAGCATCAGTCTCTAGGGGCAGACATGTGAGAGTCGGCTGAGTTGACTCAGATATTCAACTCGGGGGACGGGGACGCCGCTCGGTGGTGAGGATCCCCTCGTGGACCTCTCACTCTGCGGCCCTCGCCCTCGTTGCGTCTCCGTTGCGGTGCGCCTCTTTTCACACATTAGCCCCCCCCCCCCCGCTCTCACACACAGGCCAGCCTTCTTCTTCGGTTTTTGTCTCCTTTCTTCTTCTTCTGGAGTTAATGTCGGTTAGCAAACCAGTCATTCAGGCATTACCGCTAACTATAGTGGGCTGAAGTGTAGAACAAGTTTGTCAGCAACAAAAATATTTAATAACAAAACCAAAAAAAATCAGCTAATTTACTGGTCGCGCATGCGCGAGTTGATGAAAAATTTACTCGCACTGTGTCTAATTTTAGGCGCAAAATGCGACCATTTGGTCGCAGTCTGGAGCCCTGCAACTAATTATGATTTTCTTATTGGTTAATCTGCCAATTCTTTAATCACTTAAGCGCACAATTGTTTTGACTTTAGAAAGAAAGAAAAACATTTACACAATTTTATTGATCTACGTGGGGTGATTGTTCTCTGCATTTGACCCATCCTTGGTTTACTTAACGTCTTGCTCAAGGACACTTCGACATGGGGAGAGTGGGGATCGAACCGAGTACCTTGTGGTTACGGGACGACCGCTCTCCCCGAGATCCTAAAACAAAATTAAAATGTTCATGAAATTTTCCCACATCCCATGATGACTTTTTTTCGTCCAACTAACAATTGAAAACCCACAAATATAAATTATTGTATTACAAAAGACAAACCTGCAAACACACTTATCTCATCGACTAATTTCTTTAAATATACTTGCATACATTTGACTTTTGGAGACGTTTTCATTCTCAACCACTGAAATGTCAAAGTCCTCATGCTTCCAGCTTCTCAAGTGTGAATATGTGCCGCTTTCCTCAGCAGTTAATTGAATATCAGTTAATTGAAATCAGGCACAGTATCGAATGTAGGTCACCCGCCCCGAGCCCCAATACACATTCAGTGGAGTCATTCGGTCACGTAGTGAAAAGAAGAAAGTAGACTTGAAGTGTAAGAATAAGCTTCAGGTGCTTCGTGAAAGGCGAGCTGCTGCGGGGGCCAGTGTGCACAGCTGGATTGGTTGAACTGGGAGTGAAGGGGGGGGGGGGGGGAAACCACGACAAACGTTTTCTCTGTCGAATCGCTTTGAACACCCGAGGGAAAACAGTGGATCGGTGCGATCCATCTCGACGGTGTTATTTTTACCGACGACTACGTGTGGCGTACTGGGTGGAGCTGTGATGGGAGTGTATTTTTAGTCCCACTGCTATTAGGTAAGGCCTTGTGATGTCAGGGGAGGAGAGAGGCTGGCGGCACTCGTCCCGCTGTTGAATAATTGAGGCGCGTTGGCTGCTCTGCTCTCCCTGAACACGGACGAGAGCTGAGGAGTGGACCCTCAAAGTCCTCGTCTGTGCGTCCTCTCTTTGTCTCATTTTCTCTCATGCGTCTCCCTCAGCCACACTTCCTAACCGACTTTCGTCTCTTTATCTCTTTCGCCACTTCTTCCTCCCTCTTTCCAGTCATTTTCGCTCCCCTCTCTGCAATGCTGCCATGCAGGCAGACGTGTGTGTGTGTGTGTGTGTGTGTGTGTGTTCAAGCCTTTGGTTGGTTTGAAGTGGGCCCGCTGGAGGCTGATTGGCGGAGGGCAGATAAGCGTAGCGGAGCAGCGCGGTGAATGTTTCATGGGACCGACTGTGAATATTTGATAAGAGAGAGGGAGAGAGGAGTCGGACATGGAAAGAGAAAGATGTCGATATGGAAAGGGAGAGTGAGACGGTCAGGGTTATACACTCCAAAATCGCGCTTAAATTGTGTTAGTCTTCCCACAGCATGCAAACCTTACTCTTTTCTTATCAAAGCCTTGAAACAACACTGTGTGTGTGTGTGTGTGTGTGTGTGTGTGTGTGCGTGCGCGCATTGTGGTTCAACATGTTTTTCCGTGACTCTCCTCCTGTCACATTAATCTCGCCCTCCTTTTCGCTCTTATCTGCTCATTGTTATCCCCCCTGTCCAAAGCATAATGGCATCATACATAAAAAATGTCATTTTCCATTGACTTGTTGTGCTTATTGTTACTTTTGAGGGGATTCATCTGTCACTTGAAAGTGAACCTACAAGTCTGAATGACTGCAGTGAAACGGTATGGAATGCAAATAAAGATAATAATGTTAAAGGTACACAACACACACCGCGGGGGCAATCAAATCTCCTGTGATTATTTCATGCCTGGAGCTGTTGTGTGGAGTGGATTTAGTCTGCGTCAAGGTTAAAAGGTGTAATGAAGTTTGCCGTCGGCACCAAACACCCGATATACTTGATGAAGTATTATAAAGAAGAAAAACAAAGAGAAAATGCTGATTCCAGATGCCGTGCCAAACAATTTCTACATGTTTGGATTTGCTGCTCTTCTTTTTTTTTTTTGTGTCACGCGCAATAATAAATGTCTGAAGCTCGAATGAAAAACATTACATGGACTGATTTGTGCTGATGTTCACACTTTAATGTTCTATTGTATTCAGGCTCCAACACTTTTAACAAACCTCTCTTTGCCCACCTCCATGTGTTTCGCCGTCACCAGTTTCTTCGGTTGTGTGCTACTGCACGGCGAACTTATTTAAGATGGGTGCAGTTTTATTTATTTTATACAATGGTGGCAAACGCTGTAAAAAGTGTGTTTGTGTATCCACCTTTTTTTAAAGTGTCTGCTTTATGGAAAAACATTTTTTGCAGAGCACACACAACATCCCATCAGGCTTTCAGACTTAGCCATGCTGGGTGACAGCCACTTGCTCTGTGCTTCCTGTGAGGTCTGTCACATCTGAAAAAAAGAACAAAAACAGAAAGAAGCGGTTGTCGAGCTATCGGGAGTTTGAATGAAGAGAGGAAACTCCCACGTGGGCTCCAAAAGCTCTTAGCTGACACCTAGACTCGCCAAAAACATAGCAAAATATTAAGAAAAGAGGAAATACAGGCAGAGAGCAGGTCCCCTGAAGAAACACACGCCAACACACACTTCATAAGTGATGATTGAGAGGGATTATTATTCTCTCAGGCTATACCTAATTAGTTAAAGTGTTGCATATAAAACTTTTTTTTAACGTGTCATTCACCCGTTGCCGCCATACTTGAGTCCCGTACTCGGCGTGCATCAAACAGTTGATAGAAGAAGCTATAAGAAGAAACTTGTCTTGGCACAGGGCCACTGTTTTCTCAAGAGGAGGATGTTTGAATAGCCGAGCTTATTGTTGTCGTTTGTGTGTGGCGCCCTGACCGTTATGCCGGTCACTAGTTTCACCTTAACAATCGACACCTGCCTTGGGGCTCTTAGCCAAAGTGAAATGGTTTGATATTTCCCGCTGAAAGCCAGCAGCAGCTTGTAGTATCCCGATGCGTTTGCTCAATGGAGCGCGCGGCTACACCGTTGGGTTGAAGCGTGTTCTCCTGTTGGCACGGCGCCAACACCGACTGTTTGTGTCTGCCTCCAAGATTGAAATCAAATCAGCCTTTCTTCATAAAAGTCTTCTCACAGTAATCCTATTAAGGGCCTGCTGCCTTGACACTTTGGTGGCGTTGTGGGGGACGCATGTTTTGTGAATTAAAAGCACACCCTTCACTTGAACGCCAGTGGATTATTTTTACAAGATAACGAGGGATTACCCTTTCCAATGATCCAGAACTTGGAGCTTTTTAGATTGAATAACAGTAACTTGCATCGTATTTTTCTCCTTAATTGGCTAAATAGTTGGTATCTATTTAATTAATCCAGTACTTGCCATATAATGAATATATATTTATGTGTATGTATATATATATATATATCTCCCCCGCCCTTTGCAGGTAGATTAAATATATTTAAACATGGCCTCAACAGCGCAGCAATAATTCTGAATGGAAAATTAAAGAAATGTTTGGTAATTGTTTAAATCACTGTCAAGTGACGATGATGATATCCTGTATATGGAAGCAGACAAATCCATTTCAACCTATGCACCAATAAAAAAATTAAATAAAACACGCTCGTAGAGTTTGATAACGCAGCTCAACAGTTGTTCCACTGGCTCCAAAATCAATATCCAACATTGCGGCTGCTAATAATGGGAGAGCAGGACTGGAACATTTTTTAAATACTCTAATTATTTGCTTTTGATAAGGATTAACTCACAAAGGCTGCGCACTGCTCAGCTGTATGACGTGATCTACGCCGCATTACTGGTTGCATTAAATCTGGGTTGGACTCTGGATGTGTGTTCATGTGTCTCTTCGTGAGGACAACAGAGGCCATGATACCTTCTCTTCGGGAATAACCATGAGATTAGTGTGAGTGTGTTTGAACGACTGGTCATTGTGCGGGTGGAAGCACGTCTCCCTGGAACAGCCGCTCATTAGTGATTAGTTATGACTAAGCGAGGATCAAGGCTGCACTCTGACACTTCAAGGCTGGGAACCCGCATATTGTTATTTATGTACTGGAATAAAGGTGCCAGTATTTGCCTCCGGCTCTATTCTTAGGAATAGTTTTGGGTGTCATCATTGCACACATTTCTCAGGCTTTTTGAGCCAATAGCAGCCAGCTTGTCTCAACTGGGAAACGAGCGAGCGTCATTAGAAACGCTGCTGCCGTACCTTCAATTCTCCAGTAAAAAAAAAAAGCCGTTGTTGAAAAATGGTCAGCACAAGCGAATAACGGTTGGTTATTAATAAAAGCCAAATGACGAGAACATCGAGGGATGGTGGAAATTGTTATGGAAAAGCCTGGGAGCCGTGGGGAGTAGGACTCAAAAGCAGACTTTGAGACGAGGTAGTAGGATTCGAAAAACAAAGGTCTTTACTCGCAAAACATTTGAGATGAACTGACCCAGAACAAGGGGTTTACACAAACTAAATACACAGGGTAACGAGGCACAGGTGGAAACAATGAGGGCGGGTTCTGCAATCACACAGGAGGAAACAATCAGGAACAGGCATCGGATGTAAGCTTCATTGCATCGCTCAATCAAACCCATGCCCACTGAAGACACGCAGAACGTAATGCACAACGGAGAACTCTCTGGGGAACAACCGAAGGCGACCGATACCTTTCAGACACCAACAGACCCAATGCACGGATGTTTTTTATCATCCTACACTTGAGAACGGAATAGCATGAAAGAACACTGTCCGTCAAAGTCCCGCTCTCAAAATCACGAGTTCAACTCTTTGCGACGTAAACGCGCAACGAAGCGAAATGTGAGACGACTGGGAGCCGCCACGAGGTCGGAAACAATTTCTACTTGGACGACGATATTTTGCAGACGGAGCTTTTGAGAAGAGAATTCAGCGGTTATTTTCCAGAGCTGTGTGAAACTGTTGTAAAGCCGCATTAAAAGTAATGAAGGCGGTTTGAATTCTGCATCCCTGTATGCTTCAGCTACATTTCTAAACACTGTCGCCAGGTGAGGAAATGCTGCAGCTGGCTGCCTCTTATGGGTAACCCTCTGAGCACAAGGGATATTGGGGATCAGTAGAGAGAGAGAGAGAGATGGCAGCTCCTCAGCTGGCTACCATGCTGATGTTAGTATATTTCTCGAAGCACCTCTGTGCCGTAATACAGTCTCACAGAGCTGCTAGCATGGCTGTAAACCCTTTTTTGGTTTTTCTCCTTTCTGTTTCTTGACTCAGGGGTGGGAAAGGTGCGGGATCCTGAGCATCGTGGTGCTGTAAATAGTTGAAAGATGGAGAATAAAGGAAGTATCGTCATTCTACCGTGCTGCTGTTTAATGCCGTGAGCCGCAAGTGTCATATTTCAGGATTTCGCCACCTTTCTCGCTCCCCGTGTCATCGGCTTCTCCTCGCCGTATTTCCCAACTCTACGCCGCCGGCTTTGAGTCGGCGACACGAGCCTCGGCGATGGCCCACTGACAGCAGACTGACCTCTCGCAGCGACGGCCCGTCTGACTTGCTGATGGAGAAAGCTGGCGGGGGCGGAGGTGATCGGTGTCAGAAACTCACCTCCATCTGTCAGTCTTTCTCCGGGTCTACGTCTTCACTTTCTGTCTCATCGTGTCGCTGCCTCACTGCTTGGTGACGCGGGGCCAGGTCAGTGTGACTCAGGGCTGTAAGCCGGAGGAGGATTGGATCTATTTATAGTCTTGTCTGCTCTCTGGGCCACACTGACCCAAAGTCGGTTTTTCTGTTTCTGACAGTGTCATTCATTTATCTCCGACAAGTTCCTTTTATCCTGTTGTACCTTCAAATAGAAAGACATTGCCCTGTGTTTAACCAGCTATACCTCTAATTATCTTGTCGATCAATCAAGATGCGCACACACAAGAAGAAGAAAAACAAGAAGATGAATGTATAAAGTATACATTTCTAAACATTAAAACAGGTGACCACAGTTTCTGTGACTTGTAAACAATAATACTGGAGTGCAATGTTGGAAATATCCTGGATTACATATAATATATGCAGGCAGAAGTTAATTGCTGAACACACACTTCAATACGTGTTCTTGGTTAAAACCTACATTTCCCGAACAGACACTGATCCACAATTCATGTACAATGTAAAGGAATGTGCCAGATCCAATCACAAGATACTTGAGCTCAGAGTAAGAGACATGAACAATAAGGAGAAATGTATTTTAGTGCTTTAATGCATCAGTCAAGCAAACATGACGAACACGTGTTGGTTCTAGCTTTTATAATGTGATAATGTGCTGCTTTCATAGTGTTATATGATTGTAGATGGAGTATCTTTTGGGTTTTGAACTTTTTTGGTCTTTGGCAAGAGATTTCACCGTTGTCACTTTTAGCTCTGAAGAAGTTGTGATCGGCTTTTTGCCGATAACCGTCTTTCATACGGTCGCAGCTCCATAAGCCACATCAGATTTAATTCATCATCCTTATCATTAAAAACGTTGCAGCTTTGGTCAAAAACACGTGTTCGTTTCTGGAAAGGACTGAGAGCCTCCAATAGTGTTCTGTGTATTTGGGTTGTGTGTTGCTTTGAGAGTGTGTGTCTGTCTGTCTGTCGGTAGGAAACAGAGCTGAGAGAAACGCTTTTAGTATTCATTGACCTGTCTGGAAAGTCACGAAAGACTTCAAATGGAATCACTCGGTTATCTAATGGCTTTGCTTGAAAGAACAACGTGTGCAACAACAGCAACAAATACACTTAACAAGCACAAAGATGCACTCTTATCCACTATACTTCTTGAAGTGTGAAAATGTGACACAGGAAATAAACACTATCTGTTGGCTGATTCTTTTTTTCTCTGTAAATATTTATTGTTTTACTTTAAACTTTAAACACAAACGTTGTTACAGATATTGTCCTGTAATCTAGAGGATGGAGTTCATGTTTTATGATGCATCTTGGAACTGCCGGAGGAGTGACTTCAGTAACGTGGGCAACATATCGTGACAGTATTGTTGGGTCACAGTTGCATGCGACGACTTTTTTTTGGAACGAAAGCAGCTGCCCATAAACCAGCGAGTCCTCGTGCTAATATCCTGCTCCGCTTATGCTGCAGGTTGCCAGGTCGGCTCAGCAGATGGAGAGCGATGCGTGCCAACCGTGGTCTTTTGTTGACTCTGCTTGTTCTCCGACAGCCCCCCCGAGGAGAGGGCACTCTGACGCGGTGCAGACCCACACCCTGACTAACCTGCGGTCTGCTGCTACTCCTGAAACCCGCTGCCAAGTTATTGCGTCTTTTACATGTTAGTTTTTTTTTTTTTTTGTGGAGAAAACTACTGGTGACAGGAAGTTTGGTGCAACAGGAAGAACAGGAAGAACGGGAAGTACACTCGCTGACACCGGCATGAACGCCAAATTCAGCGAAGACATCTGCAGCAGAGCACGACACGACCCCGGCCGTGGTTCAACTCGTCTTCTCAAGGCAACTTTTGTGATGGGATGCGCTAGATTAGAAGCCAGCTGCGTCCGCGTGTGTGCCCACTTCAATGCGACCTGTCTGATCAGATGGCGATCGGATGTGTTTCGTGGTCAAAGAAGTGGATTAAAATGTTTAATTTCCTATAAATTCCTTCTCGCAGTATAAGTAGACTTGTTTTTATTGAGTAATAGCAGCTAACTAAGTCCCCCTATTTCTGTGGTAAACAAAGGTTCCTATTAATTCTTCACAATCAAAGTCCGCCTTATTTAAAGGCTTTTATTTTGAAGCAGTAAAACTGGCAAATGTCAGCAGATGTCAGCTCTGCTTCACCTGCGGTTTTACGCCTCTCTTCCCTCGGCTCTCCTCGTGGGGGTGAGATGATGGAGACCTACTTTTTTATATATTGTGTCCACTTGTTGTCCGCACCTCACTGAGATCCACATTTAAAGTGAGCATGTCGAACATGGCATGTGGTCCGGCCGATTGGATCCCAATGTGAGCTACATCCGACACGTACTACGCCCTGCAGCGATCAGGTGACACAAGTCACATTGAAAAGACAAGTGTGACCCCGGCTCATGACCGCCTGTCAGAGAAGTGACAACGTCAGAGATGTTTTGTGTTTGTGTGTTTACTCTGTGCTCAGACTGTGTAAAAGGTTATCTGTGTCCATCCCTCAATCAGAATCTGCTTTGTTGGGCAGGTATGAGTATAAATACCACACATTTGACTATTTGGTCATTTTTGTTTCCTTGTCCATACCCATAAATAGAAATACAGCTTAAAATAAGGACAATCTAACACATTAAGCTATTACGTGCATACCAATAGGTTTAACTATATGATAACTATAGATATGAAAAGTATACATTTATAAACAATAAAACAGGCGACAATAGTTTCTGTAATGAGTGCAATGTTGCAGAGTGGAAATCTGCTGTAATACATATAATATATGCAGGCAGATGTTAATTGCTCTACATGGGTGGAGGAGTTATGGATCATTGAAATTAGGGCTGAGAGACTTCATCCATCCCCTCCCCCCCTGCTGCAGTCAGTTCGGAGCGTCTAGAGATGATGGATAAATGAATGTTGTGCCACGCCGTCGCTCATCAATCACTCCAATTGTGTGAGGTGCTGTGTGTTGTGCTTTACGGAGCAGACAATATGGTGTCGCATCTCCATGGAAAGCTGTAAAAGGGGTGGGTGGGTGTGTGTGTGTGGGGATGATGAAGGCAGGCTTTGCGTTTGGCTCTTTCACGATCGACTTAAAATCCTACGAAGATTTGAAAAGTTAACGAGCAGCCTGCACACCAGTTCTTCCTCTTAGGAGGATTAGGCTATTTCAAATAATTCTGTCTAAAAATTATTAAAAGCCGCAAAAACCATAATTACAAAATGATTTCAAAGTTGACTAATAATCAGGCATTTTGGTCTTAGTCGACTTGCCGGCTCAGAGGGAGCAGCACTAGTTTCCTGTAGTTGATCGATATCAGTTAAGGGCCGTTATTGCCCCTCTGTTTATCTAATATGTTGCATGTGATGTTTAGGTTTGATTATCATCTTCCCCTTTGTACTGGTTTTATAGAAAAACATATTTTTTGTATAATGAGGAGTAGCTAGTTTTAACAGTGGTACCTTCTGTGTTTGACCCTGATCATCTTCTGCTAATCGTCAGTCAATTTCTCTTGTTTCTATTCTTTTGTAGACTGCAGTTTGTTCCGTTTGAAGCTTGTGCTTCTTCTCTCGTCTTTCTCCTGCAACTCCTCAGACGTTTCTAGTGTCTCTAAGCGGCACGCTGCCAAGACTGCTATCACGAGCATAATGAAGCCGTCATCTCAAGCCAGCGCTGAGAAATAATACTATTTTTCCAGGCTGAGCCAACTTCTAATAATACAGGCAGATAAAAAATAGCTCATTGTGTCTCTGGGAAGAAGGTTGTGGAATGTCTGCAGAGAGCCTTTAATTCCTCGTCCTCGGAACACACTGGTCAGAATAAAGCCTGTGTGTATGTGGATGTGGTCGAACTCAAACGCATGGACATTGAACTGAACAGAATAGGCCTCCACAGAGCCATGCAGGATACAAGCTGCATCTGATTTGCTCGGCATTGTGGGTCAAACTTCTGATGGCGTGTCGATAACTCGCTGTCTTGTCGGTGGTGAAAGATTTAATAGGAAAACAATGTGCTAAACTTTATTCCGACAATCATTTATGAGCTAATCGACGACATCTCTCATTGACCGAGTCTCTCGCTGCTTTTAAAAAAACACCCCTGAAGTTCCATCCAACATAAATTCGGATTTAGGAAACGCATAACATTAGCTATAATGCTTGTCATGTTCGCTTTCCACGTGGACTATACCATGAACAAATGGGAGTACATTATTATGTCTGTTGTATCGCTCTGCCTCACAATAGCCAGGTTCCATGTGACATACATAAGTGTAATTTAATTGAATGCTTTGGATACAATAGTTCACATTTTCCGCTGCCTCTACAGGCCCCTCGCTGTGAAGGAAGGAAGTGTTTCCTCTTTGATTTTCCTGCCAGTGTTTTTGCAGTTAGTTTCCGGGTAAAAACAAACCGAAGCTTTCTCTAACCTCTGGGCTACCTCCACCCTTTTAGTATACCCGTGTGATTATTAGATCCCGTGTCTCGACCGCTATTTGCATTCAACTTTGTTCTGCACTTTATCTTGCCAGCTCTCCCAATCAATCAAACTGTAGCTTGTTGACTCACCAGCGTTGAACTCGGTTCACCTCACATACTTTCTCCTGACGAGTTTAAACAAGACACCTCTTGTTTCCATAAAGATCAGATGGTGACTGAAACGCCGGTAAATCGGGACACTCAGGTATTTCTTTACTGCTTTCCATGATTGATGACAATTACATGCGTCACCTCTGAGTCACTTCTACATGTGGCGTCTATATATTCTGACTTTTTAGAAAAGAGTGAATTGATTTAAAGAAGCAAATAATCAGGTGATTACTATGTATTGAAAATAATCTCTACACGGGGAATAGGACACACTTTTGTTATCACCACCATGATAATGATTTGGGAAACATGGGGAACCTGCGCCTACCCCACCTGGCAAATCGGTTACAGTTTTAAACATGGCATCATATTTGTGAAATGAAACAAAAATACTTTGTTAGGTTTGGGTTAGATTTGTTCCGTAACTTTGATTACAATACTAGATAATCTGATAATCTCCATCCTCCCTTCAGCCGTACCACTCATAGCCAGTTCTCCATTAAACACAGAGCTTCTTTACCTTTATACTCATTGTTATGGCTCCTCATCTTCACTCAGTAGCTTTAAACATAGATCATAAGGACATCACATAATAACATTTTAAAAAATCCCTACGATACATGAACAGCGGTACCCTGGGTGAAAGTTTGTTTGCATCCCCGACCTCCTTCCTGTGCAGCTTTACTACGTCACATGACTTCCTCCCTTGCTACTAAAATAATTAATACGGCCACTACATGTCCGAACAGTGTCGCACGACCGGCCGTGATCCAGCCGACCTAAAGATGATTCTGAGCCTGTTGGGGTATCTACAACAGGAAATGTCATCCATTATATCTATATCTACTGTATCTGTCCTACAATCTGGCTGTCCTGAACATGCAGTTACACACACACACACACACACACACACAAGGACATCCGGAACCATTATCTGGACGCTGATTGTATTAAGGGTGGACCTATAAGACTAATTCCATTAAGTGCATAGAGCTTGTGTTAGAGGTTGTGTGTGGGGTATAGAACCGCCTGCCTGTCCAGTTTATGAGTTAACGGTCACTGTTTTGGCCTTTTCAGCGTGTCTCTCTCCCCTTGTTGACGTCCTGTCTCTGCTGTCCCCTCCAGCTCAAATTGATTTGATGTTGGTTGCAAAGTGGCAGGTTTAGAGGGAAGCTATTGTTCTGAATGGAGTAGGAGGAGCAGAAGAGGTTGGAGAGATGGGGAATAATGTGTGTGTTTATGTGCCGCACAGTTAAAATAAAATGTTTAATCAATTCACAAAGTCGCTGGTGTTTCTGAAGCCCTTGCAAACAAGATATCAAGTTTAATGGTTGCAAAAGCACCTGATTTATTATTTATTAGCTCTGTGTCTTTTGAAAGATTATGAAGAATAATCTGTTTTGCTTTGATGCCAAAGTGCGACTGAACATCATGAGCTGCAGTCAGATTATGTGGATGTTATGCAGTCCTTGTGGTCGTTTCTTTTCCCGTGCGCTTTGGTCACTGACGACAAAGTGTTTTGCTTTTCTTCCTGATACTGACATCGTGTCCTCACTGGTTCCTCTCTATCTTCTCTGTCCTCAGATCACCAGAAACTGGACCGGGAGGCACGGATCTGTCGTCTGCTAAAACATCCAAACATAGGTGAGTTGTAGGACTCGCTGTTATTCATAACATCGGATGTTAAAAAGTATTAATACTACTTCATGAAACCAAATATGAAGAAAAGTATTGACCCTTTAATTAGATGAAGTCAACATTCCCTTTGTTAGACAGCAGAGAGGTCTAAGTCCATGTTTCTCTTATTATCCTAACGGACTAATCATGGAGGTTTAGCGCTGCATACAAAATGCTGTCAACACCACCCGTATAAATACAATATTATAATAATAATACCCGTGCTTTATATATGTTTTTACGGCTGCGGCAATTTTCTGTAGCGGTCTTCATAAAGTATCTAAAAAAATGTTAGGAATGTTTTTTGAGCGTTTAAAGAAAGCCTGTCGCTCACAGTTCATGAAGGCAATCCAGGTGTTGCATAACCATCAACGTCTGGTCATAACTCTGGAAACTCCAACATTATACTCATATTTATAGATTCAGTGGGCCGTAACCTTTTCCAGGCTATTATTATAATTATTATAATGTGTCCATTATGAATTAACATGCATCCATGTGCAATAAATCATGGAAGAAAAGACGCCATTCACACCTCCAGAACTTGTCTGAGAATCATCATATTTTTAATTGACTTCAGAATCAACATAATGGGATGATTTCTGTCTGTACGTCCACGGGAACATTTCTAATAGCTAATTCAGCTAATTTAATGGGGGCAATTATGTCAAATGTTGCTGTGGTAATAAATTGTCAAGTAGGCAAAAAGCCTTTGCGTCTCATACATCAGAACTGTATACACCAAGTGTATCGAACACTTAAGTTTCATGACATATTTTACTCCTAAAATATAATTTTGTTTAAAACCCGGACAAAAGGCCCTTGAATAGGGAAATAATCTTTTTGGTAGAACGAAGTGTATTTCTACTGCAGTGTGGCGCTGTGTGTTATTGAGCTATACTTGCACGCACACACACACACACGCACACGCACACACACACATGCAGGATATGATAATGGCATAAGAGGTATGGTTTCATTCAATCCCTCTTTCTTCTTCGTCCCACCTGATTCCTGCTTCGTCATCGTCCTATTCTGCCTTTCTTCTCCTCCTTCAGCTGCTCTTTTCTTATCCTATTCTCAAGGGGAGGGCATGTCAAGCGCTCTTTTCTCTAAATGTAAGACGTCTGGAGCAAGAAGAGGGTAATATCCGACATTTCCAGGCCTAGTTTAAAGCACCTGAGTGCCTTCACCTAGGATTTTAATCTACCTTTTGAGGTGAATCGAGAGCTTCCGGTTGGAAACAGCGAATGGTAAAAGTCATCTTTGTTGGCGACAGCAGAAAAAGTAAGCTTCTCCCCTCTGTGTACGTCGATGTTTGCTGCCTGCTTTTGGGATTCTGAAATTACCAGTATCACATTCATTAAAGATGTTTAATTATGGCAACAATTTCAAGTCAACTTTATCATCAAAAAGCTGATTCCCGGTTGCCAACAAGCCAGGTGGCACTCTGGCTTTATAAACCTGCTGTCGAGCCGTGGAGGGGATCATGTAGGGATCAGGGAAAGGAGCGTTCATCACTTGACCTTCTCTGTTTGTTATGATTTGTGAACATACCATAATAACTTTGCGCTGAAATGTGGTTCCTGTGCTTTGCTCCCAGCGGCCGGGGATCAATGATGCATTGATCGTCTGCCACATCAACAATAAGTAATCATTAAATGCAGGTTTTTCCTCAATAAAAAGCCAGAAAAAGGACATCGGCTATTTGCAGCAGTAAAAGATGTAATCAACAAATGGTTAAACTAGATTAACAACATCAACCACTTGAATTAAATTAGACTAAACATTAGACTATATTACAAAAACTCTAAACCTTCATCAAGTCAAACAGGTAAACATTTACAAAAAAAAGTAATCACCTTCCTGTAACGGATTACTGGGCGATATAAACCGCTCACTCGCAGACACCCAGAGAAGATTCACTCCAGGTGATGGTCGTCTGAAAACTAACGGACACTTTTCTAATTGAAGTCTCTCTTTCGCCCTCGCTAGTACGACTCCATGACAGCATCTCAGAGGAAGGCTTCCACTACCTTGTCTTTGACCTGTGAGTACACACACACACACACACACACATACACAGACACACACACACACACACACACATATCCCCGTATGGGCATCAGACTGAGGACTGAGTAAAATCACATTGGAAGTGAGGACCACCCTTTCTGCTGTTGACGTTTTGAATAGATACAGCCACCCTGCTGCACATGTATATTTGTAAAGTGTATTTCACCCATTAAAATGTGATTTAACTGGATGAGATTGTGTTGGGCAGATTTTAGGATATAATTGTCAGGTTAAAACAACATTTCAGGTCAAACTCCAGTTTATTGCCATTTAGTGAAAGAGTCCATCAGTTTTGTATTTGAGGTATGAATAAATAAAGACATGCAGTTCTTGTAGAGACTGGTATTATCAGTCAAGTGGCCTCTTAAAGCACCAGTAAGAGCACATGTTACACATTTACACCGTACATGATGGATCTATGAGGACGTGTCTCAACGAACAAACACATAAATCAATATCCTTCCTCAAAATGAGAAGAGAAACATCCAAGTCTTGTTTGTCTGCAGCATCACTGGAGGAGAGCTGTTTGAGGACATTGTCGCCCGAGAGTATTACAGCGAGGCGGATGCCAGGTACAGTCCGCCATCATGCTCACATGTCATGTGTCACGTCTTTCCTGCTTTCTAAGGTTTCGTGGCTGCGTCAGGCGGTCAGTCGTTGGGTGCAAGCACAATTTTTTTTTTTCCCCCATTTGAATCCGTGTTGTACTTTTAGTAGAAGAAGCAAAGCTCGTGGTGTCTGACACTTCTCTGAGGTTTATTTTTAACAGTGTGTAAATTTAATTCCATTAATTCCATCCCTACGTTTTTTTTAAACATTATTTTTGGCCTGTTGTCAGAACTCATCGCCTGCGTGGATTGTGCAGACTAAACTATCTAATGCTCCGGCACATTTCGGTCACACAGTTAGTTTGAGTTGAACACCAAAATACAATTGCATGAAAAATAACTCCCGACATGATCCAACAAAAACATCGTTAACGGAAAACGCATTTAATAAATCCGATAACATGTTCGAGCATCTTCAGCCAAGAATGCAATATACTTTTTTTTTTTGTCCCTGCCTGTTGATAGTAAAATGAGATCTTTGTGGATCATGTTCACTCAGGAATCTGAGGGTGTAATGATGCATAATTACAGGGGCGAGTGCCAGTCAGGTGGTGTACGGCTTCATCTTCCTCGTCCAATGAGCAGCCGGTACTGACGTCAGGCAGAACTTTGTAAATGTTATCAGAGGGTTTACTTTATGTATACAGGTGGCTGATGCTTCATCATACTTTACATTACATTAGTCCTGCTGGTCTCTTACTGACACCTGTTCTGATGAAACCCTGGCCAAGTACATGGTCTCAATGGAGACACCTTAAGAGAAAATAGAAGAGAAGTCAGTGTCTAATAGGCTCCATGCACACGGGTGAACACAGTAGAAGCACGAGCCCACCTCCGTCTCAACATGACGACTTCCTCCAGTTTCTTCACTTGATTTTAAAACCTTCCAAAAACACAACTTGTGATCGACCGCCACAGAAAGAAGTCATGTGTATATTACACCATCAAAAGCCAGTTTAAGTGGCTCGGCTGAGAAGATGTTACCTTGGTGATTGTTATGATGATAAGGGCTGGGCCTGTAACAGGATCTTCTCTCCCAATATAGTTAATTTAATATCTCTATATATAGTTTTCTTGTAAATCGCTAATCTAATTTCCACAAGGGAAAGTAAAAGTTTGTATACTCGTGTATGAATTGATTATTTGTATGGACTATTCTCTCATTTTATTAAGAACTTTAGTGCAAAAGATTAGATTTGGTATGGAGTTGGTATGTGCTTTTTATTGTTACTCTATATAATCCAACATCGGGGGCGCTTGTTTTCTGTCTCTCCACTCTGAGGACACCACTCTGTCTCTGTGCACTCTCCTGACCCCGACGTCAACTCGAATCATGTCAAGTTCAATTTAATATAAAATAAATAATGGTGTTAACTGCGCATCAGAGCAGCACAATTGCTGATATGTAAGCTTAGGATGAGCTTACATAAGAGGCCGCTCCCCACCCACTGCCTCAACACCACACACACACACACGCTCACTTCCTGTCCCAATTCCCATCCTTCCACACGTCCATTCACAGAAAAATGCACCAAACATTTCTCCCACATACACTTCAGATCTCGAGTGGTGTCAGTGAGACGTTTGGCACATTGCAGGTCGCAAGTCTTACAGGCCTCTCGCAAGCTCATGCACGAGTCAAAAATATACAAGCTGTTTTTATTCATTGAGCGTGTCGCAATGAGCGAGAGGATATGATCTCATGTTGCAAGTCGCAGCTGGCATGTTGAACATTTGGTGAAACGGGCACCTGGTTGCAGGGATTTGGTCCCATTCAGCCCCAACAGCATCAGGGTTGGGTTTAGGTAGAACAGAAGTAGTAATGAGAAGTGTTGTTCAACCAGGTTTTCGAATCAGTGGAAATAGATAAGATTCACAACGGCCATACGAGCAGGCTGATTGAACAGGCTCCCAAAATAGAAAATAAATAATGGTTTAAATTGGGAAAAAAATCTGCATATTTTCAGTCAATTGTACTTTGCCGTTCACATGAAAAGTGGATGTGGAGAAAAAAAATGGAAGAAAAAGCTAGAAGTTCAAAACCGGGTTACTCTCTCACCTCCACACGCCCGGCCAAGAGAAGCGTGAGGTGGGTGCGAGTGTCGGATTGTCTTGTTTGGGAAAGTTACAGAAATGGTCGGACACAGCACCGGCAGTTGTTGATTTGTCATCTTTATTTGTCTTTTCTCATCTATTCCTTCTTTCCCGGGGCTGCGTCGACATGTCTCTCCCTTTCCACTACGTCGTTCCTGTGTTTTTGACCTTGCTGGGAAAAGTTGAACAGTTGAAAAGTCTCTTTTTTTCTTTTACCTTTTCATTTGTATAACAATCTCATAAAAATAAAACGCATTCACTCTTCAAAAAAATTTACACAAAGGACCAATAATGAGTTCAAATATCTGAAAGAGCTCACTCAACTCTTCTTCTTCTTCTTCTTCTTCTTCTTCTCCAGCTGTTATGGATAAACGGATGTGTCTCGCCTCTGTTTCTAATCCGTCTCTCTGCCCCTCCCCCCCTTCACAGCCACTGCATCAATCAGATCCTGGAGAGCATCAGTCACATCCACCAGCATGACATTGTGCACAGGGACCTCAAGGTGCGTTATCACATAGAAACAACATCTTGTGAATAAAGGCATTTGTGTTGATTCACAACAGGTCTAATCACACACACACACACACAGACACGTCACAGCGTGACGTTAAGAACACCTCGGCGTCATCCATTGCTCTCTTCACCTGATTTCTCTATTCCCATCTTCCTCTCTGTCTGTGCCCCCCCTCTATCCCCCACTTCAACTCTCATCCCTTCTCACCTATCCCCTCCTCCTCCTCCTCCTCCTCCTCCTGCTCTGCTGAGTAGTGACGAAAGCAGACCAGCTGCTATTAATAGCGGGGTCGGTAGATGAGATGACGGCCGCTGAGCCCGTTCCCCCTGAACAGGAAGCAGCAGCGCTGTGACCTCCTCGGCTGCGTGATTTCCTTTTAATGTTAAGTGGCGAGTGAGGGCGGCGACGCCTTGAAACGCTGCGATAATTGCACCAGATTTCTCTTGATGCCGGTTCAGAGTCCTTTTAACTTTTATAGTGTACTTAACAATCCGATCTATTACTTTTATGTGGCAAAATGAAACCATTATTCCAGGGTAAGTAAGACGCACATAATTGGAAAATAAACAAGTAGGTTGTTTTTGTGTGGTGAGGTAAATGGGCCTATATTGCTTTTGGTTTTTTTAGCATGTATGTGGATCTGGGTATCAGATGAACTTGCAGAGGGCAGAGTTTCAGAAGGATATAAGGGGAGAGGAAATCAATTAATTATGGGTACATTAATTGTTAATGTCCAACTCTCTCCAAGTATTCAAACTCCATTTATTGGAACAGGCTGATGCAGAATATATATCAAAAATCAGACCGGAATAATTTGAAAGCTGTAATAACTTGTGAACTCTGTTTTGTGTCTCACCGCTCATCATCAACCTGTTTTAGAGCAAAAAAAGCTTTTTTAAATCCTCGTGCCACTGCCCGTCCAGCACCAAATAGCCATGTTAGTGACTAGCTGGTGAACATGGCGAGGCAGCAGAGATACAATTATGGCTAATATTTCTCTGTATCTGCTGGTTGTGTAAAAAGGCAAGTATTTGCTAATGTATGAGCCCCCGAAACTTTATAAATAATTTTATGTCAATGTTGTGTTTATGGAGAGAGAAGAACAAATCAATTGTTGTTGCTTCAGGCTTTCATTTCTCCGAGAAGGATTCTTAGTTAAAAAACAAACCCTCCAATTATCCCACGGCTAAAAAGAAAGCCATATTCAGATCTTTACATTTTTTTCGTTGGGCTAAATCTGCCAAAAGTGACGTCTGCATTATTGGAGCCATAACATTACGAAAAAGGCTGGCAATGTTTCCCGTGGTGACCTCACACGTGTACACATCATATTTCTGCCTCCCCTGTCATCTTGGGTGGGCCACTCGCTCGGGGGGGGGAACAAGAATTGGAGGGAAAGAATTGAGCTCTGTTGGCTGGTGGCAGTCTGAGTTGCCATGGTAACTGTAGGGTGAGGTCACCCGGCTGCTGCAGTGCCAGCGTAGGGACTCATTATGCCACCTCCCATCTATCTGTCTCTCGCTCTTTTCTTTTCTTCTGTTGCTTTCACTCCAGCTCTCTGTCCCTGTGCCTCCCCCCCCCACCACCACCACCACCCCTTTTCTCTGTTTTTTTCCTATTGTTCCAGCTCTGCCCCGATAGAGGGGAGGGATGATAGCAGGGAGGGATGAAAACATCGATAACTAGATGAAGAGAGATGAAAAGAAACAGACCATGAGCACAAAGACCGTATCACACATCCGTCCATTTGTCAGCATTTGAGGCGATGAGGACAGCAACGGCTTTTCCCCTACAGACTCACACAGCACAGACTGAGGTTTTTACCTGGAGGTTTTCACCTGGAGAGTTATGTTATCTCAATTATGCCTGCATTGGGATGGGAAGTAACTATTCCAATTAGGGAGGAAAAAAAAACTCACTGGGTCCATGGTCGAGGGAAGCAATAGGGGGGGATACTTTCAATGAGACACTCACAAGGAGACAGCCAAGGCCACTACTTTTCAGTAGACCTTCTCACTAGGCTATTTACTTACAATGTTGGAAGTAATTAATACCAGAGAAGAAGCTGGCAAGCACTCGCTCGGTCACCGGATCCTGTTTATAAGAAGTGGAGCTCGTCGTTGTGGCATCACCTGTTGGTTTTGTGGACTGCCGTAGCGACCTTACACGCTTTATGGTCTATTTTACTCTAATTGGGACCATCATTTATTCGATGAACATCATGTTGTTTTGAGAAGACTTAAAAAAGTCGAGACAATAATCCCATGTTTACAATGTTTACTAAGGTAATACATTAGGTGAGAAGTAGGTCATTTTTCCTCATAGACTTCGATACAATCACTTATTTTTGCAACCGGAGGAGTCGCCCCCTTCTGGCTATTTGAAAGAATGCAAGTTTCCGTATTGGCGTCACTCTTCAGAACCGGAGGTTTGCCGCCTGCTCGGTAGTCTCCCAAGACGGAGCTGCTGTAAAGGCTCTGCTTTTTCTCATTTCTTCTGTACTGAGGAAGGTGGAGTTTGGGTGACCTTTACATCTTGCTGAGAGACGATCGATCGTAATTTGAGCCAGACCATCTCTAGATTTTGAATGCTGAAAATGACGGCAGGGGAAATGAAAAGAAATGAAAAAAGAAAACACAAAAGCTTTCAGGAACATCGATCCCATCTCAGAAGGTCGCTTGACATACATTTTACCATCTTGATTTACCATTCATCATACAGCAGTTCCCCCTCTTTATTTAATAATATATTAATGCATGTGATAACATTGAAAGTCTGTATGGTTGGGGGTGGACAGGGGGAACAGAAAATGGCTGTGTGGGTCAACCCCAGGACCCCTTTGCTTCGAGGTCAACCCTATATCGGGGAGCAAACGGGGAAATCAGCTGTGTGCAGCTTTATCATTGACCCGTTAAATTACACTTGACCTGCCGCATTTCCTCAATTTCCTCTTCCCCTCACCGCAAGTGACACAACATATAAAGAGTGTCAAATGAGGAAGCAGCTAAGAAACCACAGTGAACATGTCCTTTGCATGACCGGGTGATCAGAAGGACAGTGTCAGAAACGCGGAGTCAATTACAGAGACGGCTGACTGAAAAGGTCTTTGAGACACTTCCTGAAGGAGGGTACATGCATATCTCGTTTTCCTCTAATATAATTATTATGTTTGCTCATAACTTTGCTAAAACTGATTTCCCTAAGCAAAACACAGCTTGTCCAATGACAAAATGTAACAGCCTGTTCTTATTAAATGACTTGTCTTTCTGAATTTCACTGAATATTGAAGACCCTATGTTTTTTTTGTTTTTGTGTTGTCCTTTCTGTTTTGTCTGCATGTTTGACATTTTACAGACTTATTGACAAAAAAAAGAGTGAAAATATTTCTCCCCAAATAACTCTCCATCTCTGTGTGTCGCAGCCGGAGAACCTGCTGCTGGCCAGTAAGATGAAGGGAGCCGCGGTGAAGCTCGCAGACTTCGGCCTCGCCATCGAGGTGCAGGTGGAGCAACAGGCATGGTTTGGTAAGAAATAACACCAACAGCTGGAGGTTGTAGCCGTAATGTTTGCTTAGGCAAGAAACTCTCCATCACTGCTGGAGAATTAAGTGTGAAGATGGTGGCAAGATACAGTTTGTTTTAGTACAGTATGATAATAACATGCTCTGTCTGCGTTAATGCACAAGAGACATAAATCAATAAGACTGTAGATTCAACTAAATAATCAGAATTTGTCTCGAGGGAAAAACAAGTTCCTGTGTTGGGGACGGTCTTTTAAAATTGTTGCTTTTTAAACAACTATGTGGTGTTTGTAGTTTATCTATATTACGGTATCATTAGTTTTACATTCAAAACAGCAATATATATATAAGATAGTACTGCATTTTATTTTGTTTAAACGTTAACGGATACATCAAGAGGAATATTAGGAATGTTGAGATAATTTCATTGTGCTCATTTGTTTTTCCAAAACACACATACACAGATATTTAAGCTTTTTATAACACTTTAAACAAAGATCACAAAGGGTTATGAACCCATGGTCTTGCTCAAATCGTGCAGTTATCAGAAAGAATGCTGTACACACTTATCGCGTTGCATTTTCATAGGACTATTTCATTTTATTTGTATTTTTTTGGCAGGTTTTGCAGGAACTCCGGGTTATCTGTCCCCCGAGGTGTTGAGAAAGGACCCGTACGGCAAGCCGGTGGACATATGGGCATGTGGTCAGTCTACGCTCTGCTGCTGCACTCATATGCTCACTAATGTGCATTTGTAATAAAATATAATGTTTTATATCCAGGATGTTCAGATAGATGTGCTGTGTGTGTGTGTGTGTGTGTGTGTGTGCGTCAGGTGTGATCCTGTACATCTTGCTGGTGGGGTACCCTCCCTTCTGGGATGAGGACCAACACAAACTCTACCAACAAATCAAGGCCGGTGCATATGATGTGAGTGCTTCTCTCTCAGGACATGCGATGACCACACGATGATGTAGTGTTGTGGAAATGCACTTTATACTCTCTTTGTCATGGCGACAGGTAAATATAGAGATGATTTTGCATTAACTGGAGTAAAAAAAGGCTCTGGTTTCCTCCGCTACCAAGATGAAGAGGAATTGAGAATTTACAGTAATCATTTCATCCACTAATAATACAACAAATATTGATTACTGCAGCTGTAATACATGCCCTTCTTTAATGGAGTTCGTATTTGCGGGTCGGCTGATTGAGTGTGTGATTTGTCAATGAATCCATGGAGTTGAGAGCTAAGGTTCGTCGAGTCTGCTAGAGAGCTCCATCTGTGTTCATTAAACTTGAATTCTCATACATAATTTTCATCATAATTCATGTGGATGCTAAAACAAGTGCAAAGCCCCGAGATGAGCCCTACACAGGACACCTTCAGTTCAAGTTTCATCAAAAAACGCGCTATTTCTGTCCCGTGCGTCATATAACAATTTAATTTTAGTTTTTAATTGCTCGCTATATGTTATTGCATGATTTTCATCCTGCTGTCGTAAAAAGTGATGCACTATGAGAGAGTGATGGGCTTATACAGGACTGTCTCAGAAAATTAGAATATTGTGATGAAGTTCTTTATTTTCTGTAATGCAATTCAAAAAACAAAAATGTCATGCATTCTGGATTCATTACAAATCAACTGAAATATTGCAAGCCTTTTATTCTTTTAATATTGCTGATTATGGCTTACAGCTTAAGAAAACTCAAATATCCTATCTCTAAATATTAGAATATCATGAAAAAGTATACTAGTAGGGTATTAAACAAATCACTTGAATTGTCTAATTAACTCGAAACACCTGCAAGGGTTTCCTGAGCCTTGACAAACACTCAGCTGTTATAAATCTTTTTTTTACTTGGTCTGAGGAAATATTAAAATTTTATGAGATAGGATTTTAGAGTTTTCTTAAGCTGTAAAAAATAATCAGCAATATTAAAAGAATAAAAGGCTTGCAATATTTCAGTTGATTTGTAATGAATCCAGAATGCATGACATTTTTGTTTATTTAATTGCATTACAGAAAATAAAGAACTTTATCACAATATTCTAATTTTCTGAGACAGTCCTGTATATCAGATCTTGTCATAGTCCTCTGGGAGATGGGAATTTATTACCCGTATTAATTTCGATAATTGGAAGCAACCACGTCTAATGAATGTGCATAATATGAGCAGCGTTGATATGAAGTGACTGTGACAAGCACTCGCAATAATGTTGAATAATGTGCTCTTCTTCAGTGTCATCACTGTCATGCAGATGGCTTGAATCTGGCTTTTCTTTCTATTCGTCAGTGATTGACAACTGATACCTCCATGTTTGAAGTATATTGCTTTGCTTTTTTGTAGTAAACATGTTTTCTGTCACTTTGTGCTGCTTGAATGGAGCGATGAGGGCGGCAGCTGTACATGGCTTTGAAAACTCCACCTGTATCAGCTTAGGCGTCACAAAATGAAATTAGGTTAGGCCGGTCGTCAAGCCAGGAGGATGAAATGTTCAATGAAAGCATAAGAACGGTGATATGCACTCGTAACACGGCTTCCTGTTTGATCTCTCTCTTTCAGTTTCCTTCTCCAGAGTGGGACACGGTGACCCCTGAGGCCAAAAATCTGATTAATCAGATGTTAACGATTAACCCCGCCAAAAGGATCACTGCTGACCAGGCCATCAAGCACCCCTGGGTCTGCGTAAGTCCAAAGAAATATTTTTCCAGCGTGTCAAAAAAAAAATGGTGCCGATGTTTCTGCGTCACATTTTATAATATCTACCTTACTAGGTGGTCGCAGAGTTACATTGTGAAACATGTTGAGCATTTTTCATTTTTTGCATCGCTTTACAAAACAAAAAAACTCACATGTGATTGGGCGGTGATGAAATCATGAACCGTCCACGCGGAGGCCTGCGTCACACAAAAAAGAACGTAATACCGCGATCACAGAAATGTGTGGTTCTGATTGGTTGAACAAATGAACATGAGAAATATAGATATTTAGTGGGAGAGGCTAGTGGATGTACTTTCTCACACATGATTAACATTTCAACGTATTCGTTTAACGATTTGCTCAAAATCGGGAAGTGGGTTTCTCAAAGATATGGTAATTGTCGTAAAAACTTTTATTTTATGACCAATCATTTTAACTCTTTCAACATTTTTGTTTTTGATACAGCTGGTGTGTTTTTCTTAATACTGCAATGCCCATGAACCTCGACTGCCTAGAAGAAAACCACACACACACAGGAGCAAATTAAAACTGCCAAATGCAGCTTAACGTCTCAGCAGTTTTTCGGTTTACAGGCTTTTATCTTTGACTTCTTCAAAGAGCAAAAGGATTTTCAAAAGCAGTTCTTTAATTTTTCTTTTAATGATTTAAGTGAGTGAGTTTCATGCCTTTTCTAAAGCTTTAGATACGCTCAACTCTGGGTCACGTAACTCTTCAGGTATCCATCGGTCGTACCAGCTACAGTGAAGTGTGATTACTAACAACATTTTAAAAATGGATGAATTAAAGTAGATATTCTCAATATAGGCACAATAATATACAACTGGAAAGGAATATAATGGACGTGTCTAAATAAAAAGGATGCATGACTTACGTGTAGGGATGGGTATCGTTTGGGTTTTTTCCGATACCGGTGCTAAACCGGTATTTTTAAAACGATACCGGTGCCTAAACGGTGCCTGAACCGATACTTTTTTTTTTAAACGCACAATGAGGACATTAACACTTAAGCCCCATTGCACCACCTGTGGTGCATATTTGATATTGTGTTCTAAACTGTCTATAATATTATAATAAACATGAGCAAATATATTGATGTTGTACATCAAATTAAAGAAGACAACTGGGGCTACAAGTATCAGTGAGCCATTTAAACACAACTCAAACACCAACTGAAATAAAAATACAAATATCATAATTTTGTCAGGTGTCGGCCCACTCAGAACGTTTCCGTAGCTAGCGACATGTAGCTTTGTGCAATAATAAAAGAAGAGATATTCGAAAGCAAGAGGACTTCACACAGATTCTAAATATCTTTACAGAATCCTTCTGCACCAAAGTGTCACGGAGATATAAGCCAAAGAACACAGAAATATGAATCGCTTCATAGCTTTACATTCAGCAAATTCAACATACTTTTGTTCTTGAGAAGAAGAAAAAACGTTTCTCTCCCCTGCATTCCAGCTGGCATGGCTTTAGTGTGTGTATAGGTCCCTTTAAAAACCAGGCGGACTTTTGGGGAAGCGTCATAGTCAGCTGTCAGGAAGTTCAATTTCAGCGAATCGGATTTCACATTTCAAATATGGCGACGCCTTTCTGTCTCCTATTGGCTCACAGTGCTGTCAATCTTGTCTTTCTTGGTACCAATCGATTCTATTGGCTCTAAGTATTCCAATGACGTGTCGTTCTTTAAAATCCGGAGATATCTGGCGCGCAACAGCTGCGCTGTGACAGATCCAAAAACCGGCTTTACGCACAGCACGCACGCGCACAGCACCACTTTGTTTGATCGTTTTTTAAATCTTTGATTTACTGTTTTAAAGCCACATAATGATGTATTTGCATGTATTGAACACCACAAGTAAAAGTGAAAGTGAAATAAATGGTTTGGTACATGAGAAAAGTCAAATGGCACAGATGGTGCTTCAATGTGCCCAAATGCAAATTTTAGAGACCTTGCCTAAATTCTCTTTTTTTTAAAGTCTCCAACTATTGTTCTGCTTTATTTTTTCTGAGTCAAACTTTGCAGAGAGTCTGTTCACAAGTTGTATTATTATCTGGGTGATTTTAGGCCTTTGCTGTGCATCCATCCAGGATATATTCATCCTGAAAGTGCTTTTTTTTCTAATCGAACCTGAAACTTCTATGAAAATAGAAGATTCATCTTTATTTACTCTTAACCAGTAACATATATGCTAATATTTACACATCTGAACAAAAGCTCACATGTGTTCCCTTTATTATAACACCAACATTATTCAAATAGCTTGTGTGGTTGCAGAGCTACACCCTTTTTAGTTTGGGTATGTCATTTCGAGCAGAAACCTAAAAAAAACGGGTGGGGGTCAAGAGGTTAAAAACCTCTTCGGCCATATTCCCTGTAGAAGCCGTTATCATGGAGCACTGACAAACAACGGATATCAGACTGTTAACATACACAAGACATGTTCTCCATTATATGATGTGATATGTACTGTCGTGCAGACTTTATAGGGTTAATCCTGTCACTGTGTTGATGGGCAAAGAGAACAACCAATCAGAGGGACTGAAGATGACACGTGACAAATAAAGTTTTGCTTCTGACAGCGAGAGTTCCACTGAAACAAAGTGACGCCCCACGGTCTTTATTCCTCCGTCATTATATTCCCGGTAACACCGGGTATACAGCCGGGACCGCTGGACATCAACACATCTGCTAGCAGACTGTCACGCTAGTAGCTAACGCTAGCTACGAGCTAGCTTAAACATGGTTATAATGGCTAATTTATTATTTCTTGGGCTACTTTTATGAATGCAAGACTTGCAATCAACGTTCCGGTACTAATCTGAGTTCCGGCTGCTCGTCATCATCGGTCTCCACGTGTTCAGGGGGACCGGTGACGGTCTCCCCGTCGCGCCCAGCCTGACTGGTGTGCTCCACACGGCGCAGCCTCCGCTGTCAAACTTAAATATGACAGGCTATCGTAACCTGCTGACAGGGCGGAGTCACCAGAGAAGTTCATAACAATAGTTTTTTTCAATTTCAATCGGCTCAGGCACCGGAAAGAAGCACCGAAATGTGCGTTGCGTTTCGGTCCGGGTAATACCGGTTGTATTGGAACCGGTACCACATTGGCACCGGTTTCCGGAACCCAACCCTACTCATGTGTGAGTGAAAGCGGTGCGTTTCCGTCCTACACTGACATGGTGATACGTTGAGGTTAATCTACCACGTCCTCTCAAACAGCAACGCTCCACTGTGGCCTCCATGATGCACCGCCAAGAGACCGTGGAGTGTCTGCGCAAGTTCAACGCCAGGCGGAAACTTAAAGTGAGTGTACACACACACACACACACACACACACACACACAGAGACACACCTAACATCATTGTGCTGATGTGTTTGTGTCTCTCTAGGGAGCTATCCTCACAACAATGCTGGTATCAAGGAACTTTTCAGGTGAGCATTCGGAAGTGATGATAATGAAAATCAAGAGACTTTTTCTATTCAATTAAATTCTGTTTATTTTGTATAGCCCATTCTCACAAATTACATATTTTGGAAAGCCCATTCTCACAAATTACAAATTTGAGGGCAAATCAGAGGGCTTTACAATCTGTACACATAGACATCCCTGTCCCAGGACCTCACATCAGATCAGGAAAAACTCCCAAATAACCCTTCAGGGGGAAAAAAGGAAGAAAAAAATAAGGGAGATGACGACGATGTTGATGAGCCCGTAGACTTCAGGTCCCAGTGCTGTTGGTGGTATATATTTTAATAAAGCCATACAAAGAAAAACCTAGATTTAGAGAAGTTGAGCCGTTTTCTATTTAACAATAATAATAGTGATGCGTACGCTTTAAAGGTAACGGCTTTTGCCTGATCTGAGATCTCACCGAAATGTTACATGTCGCTGTTCTTCTTCTCCTGTTCCCTTTACCGCATATCTTTTATTCTTGTTTACTGTTGCTCCTCGGCTCTGTCTGCAGTTTTGATTTCACACTTCAGGGGTTTGGCTCAGATTTCCTCCTTGTAAGCAGTTTGATGATCGAAACACACTCTTCACTTTTGATCAATCGCCTAATTGGTCGGCTAGACGACGGCCTCACGCTCGAATGCATTAATGCATTTGGCCCCGGTGTGTGTATGTTTTCATGTCGGTGAAGCAGCTCCTGTGGATCACAGCCAACTACTTTCCACCGGTTGAGATTGATCTCGACTGAAGAAAGCAGGCGAGCCAGACCTCTAAAAGGCTTTATACACAACTGCAGGCATGTTTACCAACGAGTGTCAAAGGAAAAAAGAGAATATTTCCCCATCTGATCCTGTCTATAAAGGAGTCGGGTATCAGAGAAAATCTGGTCTTCAGTGTCCTCGTATGATCTAAACACCTTCTCTCAAAGTGAATCAAACTTTGAGGAATCCAGAAACGATACAAACGGCTGTCGGGCTTTTAGCGAGGCTCTCGTCACACCTGTGCCGCCGCATTGAATCCCTCTCTGTCCAATAGTGGGACGGCAGCATACCAGCCCTGCCGCTACCACCAGCACGGCCCCAATGGCACAGGAAGGTACGTCTGCTTGAGGGGGGGGGGGGTGTTGGAGTCGGGCACTGCCAACTTTGTACTCTTGGCATGTGGCCTGGGCTGCTTGAACCCCCCCCCACCCCCCACACACACACCTGCTGCCTGCACACTGATGAACCACCTCTGAATGGTCGTCATTGCACTGAGGCATCTTAACACGGGCGCGCACACACACACACACACACACACATTTGTAAATGGACACAACAAGCCAAGCTCAGCTCTTGACCTTGCAGCACCGCTGCGTGTCTCGATGCTTTAATAAACGGGCGGCACCCCCTCATGGACCGGCTATTTAATTTCCTGTGTGGAACTCAACAGCCATTTAACTGACACTCAGCATGCCCCTCTGACATCGCTCCAAGTACCGCAGCTGTCACCCGGCAAAGCTCGGTTTACACGTAATCTGCATGGACACAACTTGTGGTCGGCGGTCGCTGCATATCTTTCGCTCTGCAGCATAAACATTTTCAAAGTTTTGTAACGCGTCCATTTTTTTGACCGCACTTTGAACTGGTTTGGACCCCCCCAGCACGCGGCCTGCAACCGTCCCTCCCTCCGCATGGCTCGGGCACTAACAGCCAGCCGAGCATGCTCATGAGCGTACAGCGCTGAATGCCGTCCTGCATGGGAAGCACAGTGTCCTTTGTTATCTCTTCTTCTTCTTCTTCGTCTCCTCTCTCCTGCCTGCTCCGTTATCTTTGTGTGAAGAGACCTTTTCCATGTCGCGCTGCATTTTTTCTTCAATATTGACTGCGTGCAATATTTAGTTTGATACTTTCTGAAACCGACTATATTATATATATAACTGCGTTGTGGACCATTTAACTCGGATAAGTATGAAATAATTAGAATATAAAAAGTTTTTTACAAATTAGATCAACCTTTTATATACAGTAAACAATTGAGATGTCCTCTTGTTGAGAAATATTTCCAAAAAGTTTTTTTTTTTTTTCTGAAGAAATTGACGAAGTCTTTGGCTGGGCTTTACAAAAAAAGATGAAGTGTGAAGTTTCAATGAAATATTCCCATTAGTTTGGTGGCACAGCCACTTCTCATTGGTCGATGCTATGCTCCGTTATTCCTCTTACAGTACAGGCCAGTTTGAATCGGGCGTATTGAACCCTTGGTGCGTGTCAGTCACATGACGGGACGAGCTGCTTGCTTAAAGGTCGTTAATTCAGGAATTAGGGTTTGATCGACAACTGGATGCTACTCCGATAAATTGTGAATTGTGGATTCACCTTGATGCTTGATTACTATTGTTTAATTCCAAGTTACTTAAAAGTGAAGAACTTGGTTTTCAGTTTGCAGAGATGAAGTCCTGAGCTTAGAGGTTTCGGCTCAGTTCGACAACTGTTGTGGATGCTGCATGTTTCTCAGCCACTTCATCGCATGAACCCACCAGCGCTGTGGAAAACGATGGAAAGAATGCCCTTGAACACGCAGTGGAAAGCTGTTTGTGCCTGCAGACGTCTTCGGTTTTCAGTTCAGATGTTAAAATGCAGATATTAAATACATTACTGTTTTCATGCCTCCTCCATTGCCCTCCTTCCTACTTTATAAATGGAAGGTAAGGGAGGATCATTGGAACACGACTAACAGAAACAAATGTTGACCGGTCCTTACCGTCTCGTCTCTGTTTCTTTCAGCATGCAAAACCTTACTAAACAAAAAGTCTGACGGTGTGAAGGTAAGTTCTCTGACCCGAGAGGGTTTTATTGACTCCTACCATGTACCTTTTGATTATTATGAGCATTATGTTCTTTTTAGTTGGATTACCTTTGTGCTCTTTTTGCTCCATTGTTTAAGATTGTTGTGGTTTAGGGGAAAGGGCTGGTAAGAATAAAGGTAATACAAATACAAAAAAACTAAAAAGACCAACAGGCTTTTAAAATGTTTGTTCTCTACCGCCAGGTTGTGCTCCGAGCCACCGTCACGGCTCTGTGCTCGCTTTGTTTTAATGCACGGTCAGCGTCAGTGCATGCAGTGAAGCGCCACGATCAACAAGGGCCAAAATAAGATGACATACAGTAACTTAAAACATAACTAAATCCCCAAAACATCCTACAAATAAAAACTGCACGCTCAATGATTTAAATCCTTACGATCTCATTTCAATATGAACGTCCTCTCGTTTTTTTCTTCCTGCTGAAACCCTCGTAGTATCCCCCCCGTCTCATCTTTGTTCCTGTGTAAGCTCGTGCAGCTGTTTTCTTTATATCTCTCTTTGTGGGATCAATCTGGCAGCTTCACTTCTTTTAATATCTGACCAGTTTCCTTGTTTCCCGATGAACCCTTTATTTTTTTCCTCCTCCTTTCCATTGCCGTCTGTCAGAAAAGGAAGTCCAGCTCGAGTGTGTGTTTGATGGTGAGGTCGGCGCTGTCGTTTTTCATTCCTTTCTCATTCTTTGTCTCTCTTCTTTGTTCTTCCGAGGCTTTATTCCCCCCCCCCCCTCTCTCCTCTGTTTCATCGGCTTTTCTCCCGTTGGGCAGAGACGTGTGAGGCTTTTGGTCTTGTTGGATTTCTGTTGGATTTCCTCGATCCATCCAACATCCCACCAAAGCGCCACCAAAACCATTGCAACTCATGACAAAACACACACACTTTCTGTTTTCCTCTTTCTAAAGTCCAAGATCAGGCATTTTGGTTTCCCAACATCCCTGACCATCACAGGACTGAGGGACATTTTAGTCATTGTAAACATTGATATACAATCATTTCCCCTTTTTTCAATTCTTGTATCTTCATTCATAATTTTTGATTGAGAACTTTTGTTTTTTCCCGCTACTTGTAAATACAATGGCTACCTTAGTGACCTGCATATAATCAACAAAAGTACTGACAGTTCACGGCTGATATACAGATTAAGTGGTGGAGATAAAATAAAATAATTTCACTATTTCCTTCAGTAATTTGATCTATTTCTAAATACACTTCTATTTTAATGTATTTATCAAAATAAAATGGATGCTTGTACTGCAGTACGATTTTGTATCTGATACAATTCAGTTTCACTACTGTTACCAAAATTATACTTATTTAGATAACTTCAGATAAAAAAAGCCAAACCTTTTAAATTTAAAATTGTGTCTAGCCATACAGGAACTCTCAAAGTAAAATGTAGTCTAACATTTATATAATTATGCTATGGTGACATTTCAGATGGTAAGAAACATCTTGAGGTTTGATACTCAATTAATTCTGAATCGATTAGTTCTGGTTGAACAACATTTTTAAAAATCGCTTTTCACACAAAAGCAGTTTTGATTAACACTTTGCTTTGTTTCAACCGCACTGACATAATATGGACTACCGGTAGTTAGTATGAATGTGTGTCAGTGGAAAAGTCAAAGTGTGTGTCATTAAATACCATACAAGATTGCACGTTAAATCAAGACCCGTAGACGTCCTGAAGTCTTATTTGTTGCTTCTTAATGCTGACGTTCACTCCATACGTGTACTCCTTGAAGAAGCCGTAGTTTGCCGAGTCGGTCTCAGTGTTGCACATCAGATTTTCTGCCAGATGTTCCTGGTTGTCCAGGGAGATGGGCCAAGATGCTTCTTAGTCACACGGGGGTATTTGTTAGAGACCTCCCAGGGCTCTGCTCTTAACCTTTCATTTACCATTCGTCCATCTCTTGACTCTCTTGTTGGAATACTGATTTGCCTTCAAGAAGCTTTTCTCTCTTCCTCCCCTGCAGTTAGCCTGAAGCCGAAGAGAAGAGTTCAGCTACAAGTTTATGATTAATCGACTAGATTTCTCACACATCCCATTTTTAATCCGTAGCTACATTCTACACCTCTGATGTGCAGCTGAACCTCGACTCCGGCTTGAAGGATCCAACGAAACAAGACCAATTATATTTTTTTGAGTGAGCAAGAAATAGAATAATACATGTGTACTTCACACCAAAAACACTAGATCACTATGATAAAAATAACACCAACCACTTTCACAGGCGTGACCAGTAAACTGACCTTTTTGAGGTCACTTTTGTTTTTTGTTTCTCATAAAAAATTGCACAAATGACAAATATTAACACAATACCTTTCTTAAACACATTGTAAAGGCATCTCAATACCTTCAAAATGACTTACAAATCATAGCTTTCATTAAATCCATTAATTTCCCAGGAGTGCAGCCAATGAACTCCCGTTTTAGTTTAATTTAAAACATACGTTGCATAAACTCTGGCGAAGCAGAGAGGACATGTTCATTCCGTAAAACAGAGACCGGCTGTGTGTGGGTTGAGGCGAGCGTAGCACTCGTAGTCCTACTAAAGTAGTTGTGTATGCTTTATTATTGTCCTCAAGCTGAATTGAGCCCGAGCCCAGAGAGTGAATCAACACCACACCACCATCAAGGCCTTCCACTGCACGCACCAACCTGAACTGGGAGCCATTGTTCTAAACTCATTTTCTGACTGTTATGCATATTTTGGCTGTGCTTCTGCCAGAAATTGGTCCTTCCGCGTGTTTTTTACATTTAAAGTTGTGATTTTTTTCCTCCTTTTTAATCCCAGCGTATGTCGATTCACGCCAGAAAAACACTTAAAATCAAATCTGAAGAGATGCTCATTGTTTAAAAAAAAAATGCATGTGCTGACTAACTGTTGTGTATTTGTACTCTTGTTTTATTTAATGTTGTGAAATGTCTGCAAAGGTTGTAGACGGTAAATGCAGGAACACTCCTTCAATACACAGCTTTATATGAGAAATATATAACTGACAGTTAAATATGTCGGTACACGCATATCGTGGTTTTAGCAGAACACTAATCTGTTTCTACGAGTTCCTGATGATCAGAAGGAGATATTATTTTGAAACTACATGCACAAAATATAGAAAATACAACAACAACAACTGCCATTTTTTCCAAATAAATCCATTTAGCATTGAACATCATACTGTGCAGTTTTAAATTCTAAACACACAATATGTGTCATATTTCTGTTGGCCGTGACATGGCTCTACCCACCTTGGATTCCCATAGGCTGGCTCATGGCCGAGGCCCAGTGGGAGCAGTGGGAGTCATTGTGTGTTGTGCTTCTTTGCCCCAGTCGCAGGGGAACAACAGTAAAAACAGTGTAGTCAGCAGCAGCAGCACCAAAGACAGCAACATGTCATCTTCAGCACCAATGGTACCTCATCTCTATTTGCTTTCTCTCACATTGCTTTTCTTCACGGCATCATTTCATTGTTTACATCTTCAACGTTCAGTTCGGTCTCCTCCATCTTTCTGTGTCACACCCACATGTCCAGGGACATCTTTGTTCCTCCTGTGTCCTCTCTCTCTCTCGGCCTCATGCTCTGCCTCTTTGCTTAAGTTTTGAACTCAAACTGTGATGTCGGACGTGGATTTGATGACTTTGAAATTGAACGACTTGTTTGTGGCTTAGTGTCTCTCCCGGCTTGTGTTTTACCCAGAACTCCAGGGGACACACTCGGTGTGTGTGTGTGTATATATTTACACCGACAGGTAGATGAATTCCTTTCATTTTGCGGTGCAACAGCAGGCACTTCTATCATGTTCTGATCAGCCGTTATTTGCTGACTCCTCGCCTTTTTAGAAGAACGGGTTGATGTCAATGTCTTGGAAAGCGGAGCTCAAAACAAGATTGAAAAAAAATGTGTTACAAATTGCTCTTCAGTAGATTGTAAATGACAAGGACTTCTGGGTAAAACAGGAAGTGGACGGGTAAAAGAGACATTATGATTGTGTGAGGATGCAGCCCCTGTGTTCATATATGTAATGGGATTCAGCCATATATAGTATATTTATATATATTTGCTAGTTTTTTATAATCTATATAACTGTGGTCAGATTCTAAAATAGTAACTGAACTTTAATGAAGCACCGACTAGTGAGATGAGGTTTGGCTTTGATTAAGTTGAGACTTTCTAGACATCCGTTTTGCTGCCATGTTTGAAACCTGGGAAAGCCGTGTTCAATTTATTTATTTATTCTTTATATATATATATTTTCGACTATATATGTATTTAATATATATATATATAATGCCTCGCCTTTGTACTCTAATATATATATATTAGTTTTTTGCATAGAGAATATTTGGGCGCGCCTACGCCGTTTTCCCGAGCGCTATGACAATCCTGAGAGCGCCTAAGGCAAAAAAGTCCCGCGAATGAAAAAAAAAAAAAACTGTGTTCATCATCATGTCATGAATATGAATCTGTTCTCAATACAGTATGGTTCAAGGCCGAACCCTCGTTCTGTTTTGATCAATAGTAATCGAGAGTTAATCGTGTCAATAAGTCTGTCTTCTCTACAAAACTGTGACTGTGAGGCGGACAGAGCGAACAGCTGACACTCACCAGCCGGACGATGCGAATACCTGGACTATAGATGCACCTATCTGATCGGCGATCGGCCAATATTCAAACGGCGTATCAAACTTGGCCGATCAGAGACGTAACATCTCGAGAACTTATCACGACGTTTAATCGCCGCACCGCACCGAGAGACAATGCGCCCGCGGCCCGCAGAGCAGAGGAGAGACGAGGGATCCTCACCACCGAGCGGCGTCCCCGTCCCCCGAGTTGATCTCTGGTCAACCCAGCCGACTCTCACATGTTCTGCCCTATAGACTGATGCTCGCTAAACGCATTCGATCAGGAGAGCGCGCGAGGGTTTTGATAACGCGGAAGGATTTATTATGGACAACATCCGGTTTTGCAAGAAAGAAATAAGATGTCGACAAATCATACACGAACATATAAAGTAAACAATGAACTGATTTTGTATCTTTAGAGATCGTTTCTGAGATTTAGCTTAAATTATGCTAACATGAAAACATTTTACTGTACCAAGGAAGAGTTTATAAAATAATCAGACTTTTGTATGTTAAAAAGTCCTGTATATAGATTTCCAAGAGTTCCAGGAAATGAATAATGCAGATGTGTTACATACATATCTGAAATATAGCAATCAAACAATTTTAATGTATTAATTTGGAAATTTTTCAAAGTAAAGTCCTAAAGTTTAAAGAAATCTGTAATTTCTAATGTTTGAGGTGCTTTATATATATTATGAGATAGTAAGTCATAATTATGAGATACTATCTCATAATTATGACTTATATTATATATAATTATTATCACAGTTGTCTTGTGGCACTAAAAAACATTTTTTTTAGAAATATACTGTATATATATGCATATATATATATATAATATTATTTATGTATATGCAAACCATTTAAAAAATATATATATATATACAATATTTTATATATACAATATTTTATATATATAAATAATATTTTATATATATTTATAGTTCAAAACTTGAATTCTGAGGCGAGACATTAAGCTAAAGTATTGGTAAAAGTATGTCCAGTCTAGATTCCCGATCATCCATAAGTCATCAGAGGGGCTGTATGTTCCGAGGTTGTCGTTCCTGGATTGTTTTGTCCAGTGTTGATACTGTGTGTTTGTGTATGAAAGAATATGTGCTATTTGGAGCTTTGTCCTGAGTGTTTCTGTGGCGAGGATGAGGAGGCGCAAACACACATTCCTTTACTGCATTGTTCATGTCGAAGGGAACGCAGCATAACATCTGCACTCTCTCACACACACACACACACACACACACCTACATGCACAGAAACCCTCCTCCTTTCGGACCCTCCTAAATGACCCTGTAGGTCACATTCCTAAAGACAGACCGACACAGAGCATCGTGACATGGACAGTCATTTGTATTTAATCCCCATGAATGCTCCTCGGCGTCTTGCGTTGTGGTTCTGGTGTGCGCACATGCATCCGTTTTGTGTTTGTGGTCACTGAGTCCCTCGGTAGTCCCCGGTGCACCCTCACTCTGTCCCCTCCCTGCATGGTAAAGTGTGTCCTGCCTCCCCCCAGGAAGCCCAGACAACTGTTGTACACAACCCAGCTGACGGCACCAAGGTAAGGCTTCCTTCTCCGGCCACCGACACCCGCGAGTCACTCGCGAAGGATTTTCTCTAATTGGACGTCTTGCACTCTGAACTTCAGCAAAGGGAATCTGTCCCGCAGTCGCTAACTTAGTTACTAGATGACCGTTGTAATACATATGTGGCCTTAGCTGTGGATGAAGCACCACTTCTACCCCACACACTCGTCAGTGAGCGTAGAAGGGAGACGCTGAACTTTAATAGCCACACATTATTTATCAAATTGAAACCATAGAAGCACGAAACATGAGCACGCCTTGAGGTGAGGCGCTTCGACTATGAAGCAAATTGGGGTACCGTGAAATATTCTGATTAAACACTGTATAAAGTGTAGTTTATCTGGTGGTGTCCTTCAGATGCACACAGTTAATTTGTAATTCATATGAAAGAGAAAATCCTACGTGCGTCGTGTTTAACAGCAACACATACACACTGACAAGTAAATAGAGGCCTTATTAATACGTGGCTCCTCCTCCATGCTGCGTGGGCCCTCATGTTGGTTTAGTCACTCGACATTTAAACGCCACACAATTATGTAACACAATTATCGTTCCATTGGCACGATTGGCACATAGTTCCACGAGCACTCACACACTCCGCCCTGTCACGATTAGGCCCAGCATTACACACACACACACACGTTGCTGCTCGTGTGTGTGCTTGCCCTCGCTGCTGGTCTGTGCTCCTGGGAGGGGCGTGTCCATCTGTCCGTCCGGTTGTCTTTTTTGTGTCCACGTGGTCAAGGTGTCCAAAGCTTCCAATCCCCGTCTCACGTTGTCAATAAAATAATTATTTGTCTTTCTGTTTCTCCTCTTCCTCCCCCCTCATCATCCATCTTTCTCTCTCTTTCCGCCTCCTCTCTGGCTCACAGGGCTCCACCGAGAGCTGTAACAACACAGAAGAGGAGGAGATGAACGGTAGGAGAGGTACTTATCCAACTTTCACCTACTCCGCATGTCTCTTTTTTTATTTTTCTCACTGTATATTGCGTCACGCTGTTGAACTCCAGACAAGAGAAAGATTTCAGAACATGTCTTCACTTTGTGTTTGAGGTAATGCCTTGCCACTGGGCAGAGGGCAACCGTCAACTCCGCCGTAGCCAAGGTAGCGGAGGCTTTAGAGATCCAGTGAGATCAGTGGTGGAAATATGACGGACGGTAACGACCGATGTGACGCGTGACCCCCGCTCTGCATGCGTTGGGGCCGATGACGGGGACACGCTGTTCAAACTCCTCCTCCTCCTGTGCTGCCATCTACTGGCACCCAGGCCCCACTACAAGCTGCTGTTCAGCCTCTCCTGCCTGCAGCCGGTCCCCTGCACGAGGTGCTGGTGGCCCTCAGAGCGCCTGTCTTGGTCCTGAACCGGAGTCCGCTGTGGCGCCCCCTGCAGGCTTGAGCCGCAGCCCAGTCGGCGCCGGGCGGGTTGTGCAGCGCTGGTCCAAAAGGCTCCTGGAGTCGTGTTCATGACTTCATACCGTCTGTTTGTAACCGTCTGCCTGGCGGCCGGAGGTCTGAGGGTTCATGAACACACCGTTACATGCCGGTGTGGAGGATTCACTAGCCGTCTTATTCTGGCTCCACAGCTGCATGTTGAGTGTGTGTGTGTGTGTGTGTGTGCATGCAGTTTGTGTGTTTCCAGTGTGATGTATGCACATGAATGCAACCGCTGGGTCCAAATGTCAGCGATGATTTTGGTTGGTGGCCAAAGGAGCTCAGAAACGTGAAGAACAACTTCCCTCGTGTGTTTCTGGGTGAGACCGTGAGAGCTCCGGGTGTCAGTGCCCACGTCCTCTTGATGTCGGGTCTCATATGGACGGTGGGCACCGTGGTGGGTTTCGTCCAGGGCAACTTCAAATGTCACGGTCATCATTACCAGAGGCAGCAGCGCCCGCGTGATGACATCATTGGGAACGTCAGAGGTTTCAAGGAAGTCCAGGCGCAGCACGAGGAGCGACATGTTTAACTTCCAGGTGATTTCTGACAGTCTTACCTCTTCTCCTCCTCCTCCTCCTCTCTGTGTCCAGCCCGTAAACAGGAGATAATAAAGATGACGGAGCAGCTGATTGAAGCCATCAACAATGGGGATTTCGTGGCGTACACGTAAGTTTTGCGTATGCAATTCAAACACGTCATCTTCAAACCAGCGCCTTAGACTTCTTTGCCTTTTTTTTGAAGGAATTGTCACTTTCAAAAGCAACAAAAACCTCTTAATTGATTTACCTGTAAAATAAAAACATGACTAGACAATGAAGGGTTGGGATGAACACACCTGTAAAAGGCTGTGATGTAATCTGCTCTGCAGCATCAGGTCTGAATCTTTCTGTTTAAATCCCTCCCTGCTCGTGTTGGTCCTCCGGCAGGAGGATCTGTGACCCCGGCCTGACCTCTTTTGAGCCGGCGGCTCTCGGAAACCTGGTGGAGGGCATGGACTTCCACAAGTTCTACTTCGACAACCGTGAGTTGCTCAGTGCTTTGATGTTTTATTTCTAGAGTCTGAATTAAAACGTATTAATGAGGCTGTGATTTCACAGGCGGGTTTTCTACATGATGCAATTCTCACCGAACGGCATCGTGTGTCCCCTTCAGACCTCAGAGCTATTAATACAATGTCACTCCGCACATCTGAAAAGCTTTTTTTCTTTATTTTTTAATATTCTAAATTGTGACTTCACACTTAATCCAAATAAAGACGAAAATAATGTGTTTTACCCTTTGAGGGCAACTTGCAACAAACTAATATGTTTTTATTATTAATAAGGTATTAAGTTTACTCGTATAGAAGACCAACGAAAAAGCTCAACAGTTTCACATGTGAGAAGCGGGAGCGACTGCATGTGGCTAATGCATGGCGGCTCGTCTCCGTCCCCTTAGTGCTGAGTAAAAACAGCAAGCCGGTGCACACCACCATCCTGAACCCCCACGTGCACCTGATCGGGGACGAGGCCGCCTGCATCGCCTACATCCGCCTGACGCAGTACATGGACGGCCAAGGCCGGCCGCGCTCCTGCCAGTCGGAGGAGACGCGGGTGTGGCACCGCCGGGATGCCAAATGGCTCAACGTGCACTTCCATTGCTCAGGAGCACCGGCTGCACCCCTGCAGTGAGCGGAGGAGACCCCCTCCCCGTCCCCCAGGCCCAGGTAGGGCCACAGCTCCTGAGCGCACACATGAAACCCAATGTCTTTTCCACCCGGCGTACTCGTTTGACCTTTTACAAACATACAGGAGAAGACTTTTATAACATATTTATGACTGACATTTTTTTTCTGAAAGTGTATTTAGATATTTTTCTTTTTTTCATGGTATACTATTCTTTAACTTTTTTATGACACCTAATTTATGTAATTGTTTACGAATAAAAAATGTTATGGCTTACTGTACTATACCTTTTTTAAATTAGATTTGTATGGCACTCTTATTGTCACTCATCACAAACTATACTCTGACTACTTCATCATATTTATTATGACGTACTATAGTGGGTTATTTTATGACATTTTATGGGCATATAATGTCTTTTTAAATTAAATTTTTTATGGCACACCTTACTGTAACCTTTCATGACTTTCTTTTCCATCCGGCGTACTCGTTTGAATTTTTACAAACGTTTTTCATGACATACCGCATAAGACCATTATAACACATTTATGACTGACATTTTCTTCTGTAACTGTATTTAGATTTTTTTTCATGGTATACTATTCTTTTACTTTTTTATGACCTCTTATTTATGTCATTGTTTTGAATCACATTTTTTTATGACATACTGTACTATGACTTTTTTAATAGATTTGTATGGAAAACTTTATATTGTCACTCATCACAAACTATACTCCGACTCCATCATATTTATTATGACGTCCTATACAGTGGGTGTTTTATGACATTTTCATGGCCTACTATTATGACCTTTCTATTGCATATATCTTTTCATATTACATTTCCACGGCACACGTTGCTGTAAAACCTCTCATGACATGCCCATGGCCTTTTATATGACAGTATCGGTCGTGTCTCTAACCTTTTGCCCTCTTCCTTCTGCAGCTTTGCCTGAACTCTAAAGCTGTTTGGAGCGTTTCTCTTCGTGGTCGGATCGGTGCCTGGATCCCGACCAGCAAGAGGCTGCTTGGAAAGTTGTAAAAAACCCATAAGTGGTGGGAAAATACTTTATAAAGAAGAAAATAAAATAAAAAGAATGAGCGATCCAGTCCAAGCCCCTAGCTGTGTGCCGCTGGGGCTGATGGTGCATGCTTCTACCGGGTGGTGCTGCCCATGGCCTTTATTCTGTCTGCTATCAGGAAAAGTATTACAAGTGTTCTATTAACAGAAAAAACAAGTACACGTAGTCTATAGAAGGGGCAGCAAGTATAATATTGGAAAAATACTATTTTGTATGTTTTTGTTTCTAGAGAGCAGCAGAACGTCTCCTACTAGTATCACGTGTGTTTTACAGATCACAGGTATGTGGGTTTGCTTTTATGGGAACTGGAGCGACTCATATCAACGTAATATCAGAATTTAAATCCACTTTAAGTGTTCGGTTTAAGCGTCTGTGCACAAAGTTTGAAAGGGGTTCTTGAGAAAGGGTCAATCTTAATTTTAAAAAATGGGCAATTTAGTTAATAGAAATGTGTATAAACAGATATTTATATAGGAGAAAAGGGATCTACTTCCAGGGGGAAGGGAGGGGCTTAAGCATGTTTTCTTTTTTTGCCTTGGTCTCATATATTCACACACCATGCATGCAGGCACACACACGCACCCCCCCCCTGTGCGCCAGCCTTTAGGGTGGAGCCTCTCTTGGGCTTTAGACGCCACCGTGTCCAGCTCGCCCTGAAGTTGCAGAAGGCCTCCGTCCGTCTGCCCTGCAGTGATGGAGTTGACCACTGAGAGGCGCCGTCCATCGAAGTCTGAAGCGGCTCACATCGCTGAACTACCTAAGGACACACGTTTTAAAAAAAACTTTTACTTGTTATTTGTGTATTTTTGACGTGAAACTATCTAATGGCCAGTACTGTTTTTGCACGGACACTTCCCGACTCGATGCCGTTACGTTTTCCGAAACCGTTCTGCAACTTCAGGTGACGCTCGCCAACATTCTTCCCCTCCAGCACACCTCCGCCACTCTACTCCCCTCATCCTTCTGGCTTAAAGCCCTGTGACTGTCCCAAGTAGCAACTCGCTGTGTAATGATGTCACCCGACTGCCCGTGTGTGTGTGTGCTGTATTTGTGTGAAGTCCTGGAATTATGAAACAAAAAGCATGTTAAAAAGGGAATGCAACTGAGGGATTGGATAACTTTTTTTTTAAGGGCATGTTGAAGGGGGGGGGGGGCTGTGGGACCTTTGCTGATGGCAATCAATGGATTTTGTCCTTTTTGTCTCTGTTGTAAATGTTATGGTTGTTTTGTGTTTTGATGTTATTTTTATAGTCGTTTTAGCCAGAACTGTTAATAAAAGGAAAAAAAAGTGGGTTGAGTTGAATGGAGGGGGAGACTGCCACACCCCTTTTTATACTGTCCCCATCCCCCCCACTACACACACACGCAGAATGCTGTCATATTGAGACAATACCACTTCTTACACACCTGTGGCTAATTCTATAGAAACTCAGACCACCGTATGACCACATGTTATATGCTCCTTCAAAGATGACAACACATGTGTGTCGATGGTTGACCGGCACTGTTTTCATTTCACCGTGTGGCAGAAACCTTGTGACTTCGTTGAGGACGCTCAAAGCGTCGAGTAGATTTGAAACAATAAAACGTTGTGAATCATCCGTGAGACCCGTCCTCTTGTGTGACCCGGCCGTGACGTATCTGACCTGCCATGAAAACACAGAACTGAAAATATGGGATTCATTTTTTGTTGTCTGGATGGATTTCTAGTCGAGCTGCTTGTGGCCCAGTTGTCGATGCCGCCGACCCAACAGATGTTCTGTGTGTTTCCTCATGAGGGAGTTTGAATAGAAAAGTGAGACGCAGTGAAACTTGACATGGCCGTCTCAGAGGGGGAACTGATCCAAGTTTGCCCAAGTATTTGGACAGTTGGAACAAGTTGAAATTGGCTTTTTCTTTGTTTTCTTTAATCAATTTGAAGCAGGAATCGATCTTCACAGCAGACACTTTGACAAAGAGCCCAGCTGTAAACAACTTTACTCACCTCATTCATCCCAGGGCGGGAACCACTGTTGTATTACGCTGTAGTCCAATTGTGAAATGTAATAAGTACCTTTATGTAACTTAATGCTTTTGACTTGACCAATGACGAGACACTCGAGTTATCAATTTCAATTTGTGAACCTGAAACTAATACGATGAAGTTTTTCATTTTCCAAATGAAATTCTAACCAAAAAAGCTTATAAATGGGTTTTATATTTCAGTGAGATGCATTCAGAAGAAATATCAATGTTAAATTAAATGTCAATATTATACTGCATTGCATTTAAATGACGTGGCCTGTCGTTGCTAATCGATTAACATGACAGGGTAGCGACTCGCGTCTCACTGATGTCAAAAAAGTACGTGACCAAAAAGCTTCATATGCATTTTTGTAACTCCATAGTTGAAATACTTTGGCAAATATATAATATCTATATATATTTATATATTGGATTGACCCGACTGACCTGAGGGGAAGAAGAAAATGTTGAAAAGGGACAATTTAAAGACCAATCTTAAACACCAACACTATATATGCAGTTCTACAAATGAAGGAAATATGCATGTCTACTTCCTGGTAATTGTCTGTTTTTTTGATAATGAAATGGAAATGTCTGCATCCTCGAGGTTATGAAACGGCTCGGTCCGAGATATTGAAATCAAGCGATGTGATCGTGCAGTAAATAACAGATTAGAGAAAAGCCTTCGCTTGTGTGTCAGTACGTTGATTACATTGTAGCCTTCTACTGAAAAGGGACTACGTGTTTCTATAATCAGTTTTATTTGGATGCTGGATTTGTTTGCATGATCATACAGTTAATAAACATACATTAAAAACTACCAGGTGTTTGTATGGTTGTTCCTCATAGCTTTATTAGGAAATGAAAGAGTATTTAATAAATACAGCATTTCAATACTGGTGTCCGTTTCTCATGTTGAAGCTTAAAAATGGCCTTGTGTGCTGGTTATTAAAGTATCATTTGTTTTAAAAGGGAGCACAAAGACAATATACTTATATTATTATTATAAATCGAGCACATTAAAGTTTCCTTTAAATGTAGTGAAACTGTTGACTGGAATATTGTTCTGGTTACTTATTGAGGGAGATCTTTAAATATATATTTTAAAGTGTGTCCCTCTTACACTGAGGATTTCCCATCCACACAGACTAATATTTACTCGCGCTATACGACGTCATCAGTTCGACCTGCAGTACTCACAGTGCCCTCTAGGAGGCGCCAAAGACCAAACGAGTCAACCTGGACGTCACGCGGCCAGCAGCATCTCTTCACGCTGCAGCGAGAACGTTCCCTCGAGGAGGAAGAGCTTCACGTTTCAGTCCGTCCTCAAATCCCCAGGAGCCCGATGACGCTTTGGAACCGTTCCGTCTCGCTGTCAACGATCCTCTTCATAAAAAGATCCTTTTGTAATGCACTAACAATGTTAGTTATGAGATATAAATAGTCACGTTTCTGCTAAAAATGCATTTACAAGTTAGACAACACAACAAACTGGGTATCTTCTGATCTAAAGAGGCGCGAGTGTTGAATGATTTATGTGAAGGCTGTTCAAATGATGTTCTCTCATCAGGAACACCTGGACAGGACCAACAGTTCACAGTGCACCACAACATTTTACTACATTTATTTTGCCTCCGAGCTAAAACGTATAAGACTTAAAACAACTTTGGAGGAGACGGTCTACATTAAATTTCTACGAGCTCTCCTCCAAAAAAAAAAGAGACGTCTCTTTTTAGTGCAACATTGAAAAACTAAAGAAAATAGTGTCACTCTTCAGCAGCGTGAGAACACGAGGCCCTCAGCAAAGAAAACACCGGAGCCAACGGGGAAGTCTTGATGCATTTTAATGACATCAAATGGATTTATGTAAAAAGTGGAAAAGGAGGAAAACACCGGGTTTCATCATCACCATCATCATCATCATGTTCAACACAGCAACATACATCTGCATGTACTGGGTAGGTCAAAGGTCACTGACACCGAGGGTCTTCTCAGGGAAGTCGAGACGCGATGCTACGAAAGCACGACGCCAACCGCTCGCTGCTTTCACTGTTCATTTCCTTTTCAGAGCAGGATGGGAAGCGACAAATGAGATGTGAGGTCTCAGAGATATAGGATGTAAGCTAAGAGGAACAGTGTGTGTGTGTGTGTGTGTGTGTGTGTGTGTGTGTGTGTGTGTGTGCGTCGGCATTAGGTGACCTGGAACACTCCCATGATTCGTGTCTCTCTCAGATCACACGCCTTCACTCGTGGTTGCTAGGCAACAGGCGGCGACCACACGGCTGTCACGGCTTCACGTCCGAGTCCATTTGGCAAACCCCCGCCGAGCGGCGGCGGCGCTCCTCTCCGATTGGATGAAGAGGAAGTGGGGTCGACCGGCCGGTTGATCGCTCCGTGCAGATTGTGATTTTTCAGCCGGTCGAGTGGGAAAAGTTTTGGCGCCGACGTGCTCTGAAAACATTTAGTGCGAGCCCGGCGGCGGCGCCGCTCTCCGCTCGTACACGCTGCCCATCCACAAGAAGACTTTTGTGATCATGGCGTCGGGCAGAAGAAGGTCCGGAGTTTAAAGTTGCACAGAAGATCCACAAATGGAGTCGTTGTCGTCGTCGTCGTCGGTCTGGTTCGAAGCCCTTTTGGCCGACGTGTGAACGTTGGCACTCGACCCGAGAGACGGGCGCACACCGAGCGGCCGTCACGCTTTAGTCCTTATCGAGAGCTCAAACTGTCACAGCGACATGTTCTCGTATTTCTTTTCAGTTTCCTTGATTCAAGGAAGAAAAAACTAAAGAAAGGGAGCGTGGAGCGTTTCTCTACTGAAGCGTCCTGGGGCGTTCAAACAAAAGAAGAAGAAAAAGGGAAACTGGGATATACAATCTGTTCTCACTGCAGACGGTCTCTCCGCAGATTAACTGGGCAAAGAGGAGTGGACGGAGGAGAAGAAGGAGAAGGAGAAGAGAACAATGGACAGATTAGAAAGTAAAAGAGGAAACGTTGAAACAAAGAACTGAGAAAAACAGAAGGAAAGAGAGAAAAGGGAGAGATTTAAAGTCAGGAGTTGGATCAGCAGACATGACCAGAGGAGACGGAGGGGAAGCAACCGGCCTGGATCCACATGCCTCGTCAAGGGGGAACAGGAAGGGGGGGGAACAGGAAGGGGGGGCGGATTTCAGTGTTACACAGAAGCCGTGCAGCAGCAAAGGGCCGACTTGTGTTCTGCCAGCAGGAGACGAGGAGCGTCATGGAGGAGGAGGAGGAGGAGGGAGGTGCTGCAGCTCACAGAACTCGGGGGGGGGGGGGGGACTTTACAGGACCAGGGGAAGCAAGTGCATGGCAGGATGGACGACATCTGTTGCATCATGTTTTAGGTTCCCATGGAGACAAGACCATACCCCCCCCCCCCCCAACCCGATTCCTCCCGCCCGAGCAGCACTCACTCACCACGCGCTCGCAGCATGGTAGCAGCGGGTGTGTGTGGGGGAGGGGGGGGGCGGGGTTTAGCAGCTTTGGGGCGGCGCCCCGCTCCTGCTTTTAGACTTTGTGCCCTCCACATCTGTAGGACAAAGGCAATGTGTGTGTGTTACATCTGGAGACGTTGAGCTTACCACCTGCATACAGATAAACACATTCAAGCAAATTCAAATCCACAACAGCAGAAATAAATACGGGTCGAGAGGCAGGCGGAGCGAGCGGCGCTCGTCTCGGATTATAACTTAAAGGTTAAATACATCGGAAAAAATACATCGTCAAATATTCTCCGGTCTCACTTTGTGGTGCGTCTTTTACCAAAAGTAATGATGTTCGCTTGATTCACAAAACAACCTGAAATGGACTTCCTGTTTTAAGAACTCAATCCAGGGCTGACAACAAAATTTAAAATATGATAAATCCCCCTCATACCTCTTTTACCGTCACTGTCAACCGACTCTCGCTTCCTTCGGATTATTTTAGGAATGAAGCGTCATCATTTTGTCCGTTCGACATAAAAACTAAATACAGAACAGGTGTCAAATGTACAGAAACAAAAGCAAACAGCACGGCAAAAACAAACAAAAAGATAAACACGACAACCGTTTGGACCACAGCCATCAAAATGTGTTTCAGGTTGACCAGCCATGCAGTCTAGAGGACGATGACCAGAACAAACACAAAGCAGGGAAAAACACAATCAGCCATAAACCACCAAGATGAACAGGAAGTGAAAAGTGAATCTATTATCCGACGTATGGAAAAATCTCACTTTGGATTTGCGGCGACGAGATACGTCCCACAATGCTTTGCTTTCCATCTTATTTCTGCCTTTAAGATCTGTAGGAATATGTTTGAATGCATCCTGGTGACACGCTCCAGTATTCCTACTCGCTGTAACGCTGCATAAACACAAACACTCAGAACAACAACCCCTACGATGCAGAGAATGGCCTGGTGCGAGCCAGGGAAACAGATCGGACGAGGAAACAATGAGACGGCTGTCGGATGGAAAGAACAGTCCCACCTCAGAGAAAAGAACGAGAAAAAAAATCAAACAAATAAAACTCGATTCACCGATCGGCCCCGAGGCAAACTCAAAACAGCAAAACAAACAGCGCAGCGAGAGACATGCAGAGGCTTCAGCCAGAGCTCACACACACCCGTACTCGTACCACAACGACTGTTTGTCCTCCGGGCTCAGGGACGGGTCAGAACTATTCACCCCCCCCGGGTCAACGCCCTCGCTGGACCCTTTCAGACTGGCTGGGCTGGATCGCACCTGGCCATTTGATTGGCTGTGAGGATCCTGGTTGGGGGTGGTACTACGGCTGGGGGCAGGAGGAGGGAGCGTTTTATTTGGAACAGGAGGCCCGCTGATGTTGCTGACTAGGGTGGGGTTCAGAGACAGGAAGGGGGGGGTTTTGCCCAGCGACTCACTGAAGATGGAGTCCATGAACACAGACTCCACCGTGAAGGACGGGCCGAGGAACGACTGGAGGGTGGAGAGGTCGGGTTCCTCCGAGCTGTGGCAGGGCAAGCTGAGGGACTTGGGCAGGGGGGCGGCGGCGGTAAGGGGTCCCTTTAGGCTGGTGCTGCCGGGGTGGTACTCACTGGGTGTCGGCGGGGACCGGACCCCGGCCCTGGCGGAGGGAGCGGCGGTGTCGACGGACGCCGGCTGCCGGCCGTCCTTTCGGAGCAGGTCGTGGATGCTGGTGCGGCGCGCGGCGCCCTCGGCGGTGGAGATGACGCTGCTGGCGCGCGGCAGCGTGGAGGACGCCAGGTCCAGGCGCCCCGACACCGACGTGGCTTTGCTCTGCGACGATAGGCTGGAGCGGAGCGGGGCGGAGCCTCTCACGCGGGTGCTCTCCGCCTTGCGCAGGGTCGGGCGGCCCGGCTGTCCGCCGGCTCTCGGCGGGCGGTCGGAGCCGCCCGGCGCCGCTTTCCCGCTGGATGAGCGCAAGATGCCTCGGCTCTTCGGCAACGCGCCTTCCTTCTGCACGTGCTCAGAAGCGGTGGGGAGGCGAGGAGAGTCGACGGTGAGGTTCTCCTGACTGCCGGACTGCAGGAGACCAAATTACAAAAGTTAATAGAATCAAGTTCAGCCCCCGGATGAGCATCAGCCTTGCGATTTGTGCCTTGTCATCACTAATCAGATCTATACAACCAGTCATTTTTAGCATTTTTAATTGTATACAAGAGCAAAACATTATATTTTGCTCTCAACGTGGACCGGACCAGTGCAATAACATGTCGCCCTAGTGCCAGTAAAATACCATGCAATCCCTTTCTGTATTCTTTTTTATGATTCGTCAGCAGTCTTTTTAAAGGATTAACTGTTATTTCTTTTTTGATTACAATTGCAAAACATTTTTTTTTGCAACTGTGCAACTTTTTTATTTGCTGCACTTTCTTTCAAATGAGGTACTAAAACCAATATTTTGGGGTTTTAGACTGTTGACAAAACAAAAAAACTGAAGATGGGCATTTGTTATGAATATTTCTTTCAGGTTTTACCGATAAGACTATTTCTGTTCAAGATACTCGGCAGATTAATTGTTAATAAAAAAATAACCTAAAGTTGCAGCTCTAAACTGATCCCTCTTATGATTGGCTGAATCCAGCGTGGTCATAACTAGGACAATATTTGCTTTTTAAACATAACCGCGACGCTGCACAGGCCTCACCTCTGCAGGGTCAATGCCCTCATCCAGGAACTGCTGCAGGGACAGCACCTCCTTGGTGCCGTGGGCGAGGCCGGCGCCGGCGCCGCCTGCCGCCACCGTGGACGGGTCCACCGACCTGCGCAGCAGCATGGGGCTCTGGTGGGAGGAGCGCGAGGAGGAGGAGGGCTGCTGGACGGGGCTGCTGCCGCTGCTGGACCACACCTCCTGGTCCAGACTCAGGCTGAACTCCCCGCTGCTCTCACTGTGAGGCCGGCTGAGGCTGCCGTTCAGCGCGCCTGTGGGCGGGGCAGCCGGTGGTTAGAACGCGGGGAAAGTCATCGACGACCTTTAGTGACCTTTTCCATTCACCACTAGGCACTGCATGAGTATCACTCTTCTCCTACACCGTCATTCACCAGCGTAAACACTAGAATACTGCTTTGTCATTTGCTTTTGCCGTGTGAGTCTCTTATTAAACCTTCTGAATTCCTTTTTCGCTTTCCGATATTGCTCTTTCTATAACGTCACTGACGAGTTGAACAGGAGAGAAAAGAGGAAGATTTGAGGCGTGTGTTGAATTGTCAATGAGCTGTCAGATGAAAGAACATTAAAACCTTTTACAGTTGCCATCGACCGACTTCACGGGAGGACACATTGAAGTAGGTTTGATTAAAGGCATGAAAGACAAAGATGAAGGGAGCAAAGGAGGAGGGAGAGAACGGTGAGTTGAGTGGAGAAAAGGGGGAGGAGTTGAGGGAAGGAGGAGCATACCTTTGCCCTCCAGAGGAGAAGTGAGGTGGGAATTATTGTTACTATTACTACTGATGGTCCTGTTGCTATGGAGACTGGTGGGTCTGCAGGCTGGGTAAGGGACAAGAGGGAACACACACACACACACACAGTTAGAATATATACACTTACATGAACCCACAAAGACATGCACTAACACGGAGGTGTGGCAGAGCGTCTCCTGCTGGGGCAGCAGATGGCACACATGCCGGGCAGAGGAAGGGTGGCTCGGTGCCAGGCGGCAGCACCAACATGTCCAGTCGGTAAACAAAGACCCCGCTGACGGAGGGGCCGGCGCCACGCACCGACCCCACCTTAGTGGGACAAGACTGAAGAACAGCGGGTGGAAGATTGGTGGTGAAAAAAGAATAAATGGGTGGCTTTATGTGAAACCCAGGGAGGAGGAATCGAGAAGGAAGGAAGAAAGGAACGAAAACGAAGCGGTGACCTTGTGACCTTGCTCTTGGCGGTGTTTGTGGGGACAGTTTCAGCTGGAAAACCAAGCACCGTGAAATCGTTTCAAACTGGTTTTCGGGACACGGCGCGACACCAGATTAGCATTCAAAATGAACCATCACGATACAGATCGTTGTCCAGGTTCTGAGCGTGTCAAGGAAACCAGCCCGTTGTGGCCCAAAGTGGGGTCCAGTGCCGAGTAGTGGTCACTTGCAACAGATGCCACAGGGTACTCTGCACATAACGCTCAGCTCAACAGGAGAAGGACACAGAGCCCTGCTGTACACCTGCAGGCCTGATAACACACACACACACACAGCAATGTCCGGTGTGTGTGACGGACTTTCCTCTAGCCATAAGAGACATACATGTACAATCTTACATATCAAGCAGTCTCATGAATAATATGGATTTTTATGAGTGCATTCTGGGAATTCATCAGCTAAGTAGAGTCCAGTTTGGGCACTAAAGCTGAGGGCATCCTTAATAACACCACACAGGAGCAGGGGAAGTCCTGTAGACTTAGCTCAAGTGCTATCGGGCTGCGTGGAGGTAGTTTGGTGGCTGTTTAGGAACTAGGTGATTTTTATCAGAGCGGCACAGAACTGATGAAGAGTTGCTTGGCCGCAGATTAACTGCCCTGGAGAACATCCTAAAGCCTGAATTAGAGTCATTCCTACTTTCAATGGAGGCTGATCTCTCTCTCCCTCCTCCTGCTCTCCACTAAAACTGCTTTTCCAACTGTAAGTCAAAGCTTCATCGAGGTTCAGGATGCAGCCCAAAAGGTTAAAGGGTAGCGGTGGAACCGATGATGACATGACCTGCTTTTTTTTGGGGGGGCTCTTCGGTCTTTACTCGTTCCTTATTGGAAAGGCCGGCTGGTGCCAAGTGGCTGCATCTAGCCGTCCTTTTTCCGGACTAACGTCACGTCTTACCGCGACTCTTGGGGTCGTCTAAGGAGCCGGCAACATCTTCACAGGAGGCGTTATCTGTTGAGGCAAAAGAGAGGCGCTGCAGCTGCTGTTCTTCCACTTTGATGGAACTCGCACCAATGAAAACAAATCAAACCAGCATCCTGACCTTTGACCTGAAGCCGTAGCTTGGCCCTGCTGCGGCCGGCCGTGGGCAGGGTGAGGGCGGCGCAGTCGATGGCGTTGGTGGAAAAGGCGAGCTCCTTCATGCGCTGCCCGCCGCGCCTGCTGCCCACGGTCATGCCGGCGTCTCCGGCCTCGGCGCCGTCGAGGTTATCGATGCTGCTCGCCCACTGGTCCCCGGGACCGCCCGCCACCGCCATGGTCTGCAGCAGGTCGTTCATGGCTGGAGGGTTGGAGATTACGTCATGACAGGAACATTTGTGTTTCAAAATAACTGAATGTGATCAGAGACACATGTGCGTCTGTTTAACTGGAGCCATCTGACATGATCTGGATTAAAGGTATCCTCATACAGGCGACGAGAATAAGTAGATTACCATCGAAAAGTTTTTTGTCTTTGAATCATCCATTTTTATCAGGTCTATTTAATATTCAGTGAAAAGTCTATTTTGTAAAATACAATCACATTCAGCATTTTGGGAAATCAAGGCATATGCAGACCATTTTTTCCTCACATTTATCACACAAAGTGCATAAAGATGGCAGCTGCATAATCATCCCGGAGATACTTTTTTTTTTTGAAAAGGTGATACATCATCTTAGGAGGCCACTGTCTTTATGCACTTTGTCTACGCATGAGACGGGAGAGAAGCGTGAAGCGTGCAAAGCTGCTCCGGGCCGCAGTCAGAACAAGCCATGTCAGCAGAATAAGATCTGAAATGCGGCAGACGGAGAGAGAGAGAGAGAGAGAGAGAGAGACATAGAGGCTCCATTTCAAGTCCTCCATGGTGAGTGTGAGTTGAGGCGATCAGGCGGTTGCTGTCATGCTGTAATCAAAGATGACGGCAAACACACCACAGGCGCATGAAAGTCTCTCTCACCAGACGACACACACACACTCTCGTACACAAAACAAACACACACACACACACACACACACACACACACAGCTGTTCATACGGTATCAGAATCAAAATGAAACCACAGAGCACATGACAAAGCTGCCCGATTGGTTGCCTGTTGCGTAATGATTCCACAAGTGACGGAACTGAAAGATAAGGCGAGTCGACGACACTCAGGACCAAGAGAGATGAAACTGCCTCAAACAAGAGACACATCGACAGAAAGATGACATCAGTTTTGCGCTCTCCATTTCTTTGTTTCCCTCTCAAGACTTTCGATTTCTCTTGTGCACCTTTGCTTGAATACAAAGTAAGTGCAGTTTGTGTCATTCACTCGTCTGCTAATAGAACAAAGTGACACGACACTGGTGGAAGCAGATGCTCCCCAGGAGGGAGTGGAGGTGGCAGACGCAGGGCGGAGGGCGTGACGGAGGGGTGGGTGTTACTACACGACAATAAGAAGGACAAGTCACTGAGGTCAACAGATGCAGCAGCACGAGGGCGTATCGCATTTTAAAACTTCCCAATCTTTAAGAACTTGTGTGCAGACGTCTCTAAAAGATATCGGATAACCACCGTGGAGTCCCAGAACTCCGTCTGAAGCATTAAGAGGAATGTTAACGACTGCAGGCCCGAGCAGCTTGACGAGCCGCCGCGGAAACCCGAGGCGGCCATACGGTCGGCGTCTCGCCCCGTCACACTGCAGCCGCCATGAAATCAGTGACCGTTCCTTCTTTGTCTCTGGGGGGGGGGGGGGGGAGCAGGCGGAGGAGGGCTTCGGGGAGGTCTTACACATGGAGCGCCGGTAGATGGCCTTGGCCTTGTCTTTGTCCTTGGATCTGTTCCTCATGAAAGGCAACCTTTTTAAAGCTGTCAGGAGCGCAGCCACAGACGGACAGACAGACAGCCGGGGGGGGGGGGGGGGGGGAGAGAAAGAGCGATAGAACGAGCCCGGGTGAGGTGGAGGAAAGAAAACAAAAGAGCAAAAGAGAGAGAAAAGGAGGGCAGAACAGAGGGATGTGGTTAATGTTTTCACAAAGAGAGCCAGGGGAGACGTGCGAAGAGAGTCGAGCCCCTGGACACTCCACTGGACAATAGACAAACAACGCAATAGACACGCCCACTACAATATATAACAATCTATTATAATGTTAAAAAGCATATTTGATTTGTAATTAATCCATACAAATACACTTCCTTCTTAGTATTTCATAGACATACTGTTTGTATAATATATCAGCAATGCTAGATTTAATGGAAAAAAAGCACCTTTTTTTTTACTGCCATTATGAATTTACTTTTAATTTATTCTCCATTTATTGGCCTGTTCAAGACCCTTTTGGATGCCTCCCACAAACTTCTTTAAATACGGAATATTACTTTTAAGGGCAGACTTCTGTACAAAGACACATTATGCAAACAAACACAAACATTGTATCTGCACACGACAACACACACACACACAAACACAAGCACTCTCTCATGTCAATGGTCATGAGGGTGGTATTCTGCATTACATACTGTACACAACAACACATTACCACCTACACCAAACACAGGATGAAGCATATTAAATGGTGCAATCAGGAGAATGAAGAGGTCAGAGGGCAGCATGAGGGAGGACTGCCGGGTTTCCATCAACATTATTTATTATCATTCCATATTTAACTGTGTAATGTCGTTGGCACATGTCTTGTTATTTAGGTTTACTGCACTGTGTGTGTGACTCACTTATTATACTAGCTTTTTATTCAACACTGGCTCCAGCTTTTTGATTTGACCCAACACATATTTTCCGTTGACACGGCTCTTAAGGATAATCTTGTAGCAAAGTGACCTATTTCAATATTTGCAGATGAACAACCGGTCTTCTTTATTGCATACCTTCTACCAAAACTAGACAACCAATCGACTGACAGTCAGCCACAATGCGTTGCACCTTTTAAGAGCCCGGATGCTACGCTAGAGGGCGATTCTTGGTTATTTACAGGTGAACTGCACAAATCAGCAGGTTGACATTCTGTAACTGCTCTTGAGAAGTAAATAGGGGAAACAAGTCTTCCCCACTATTTGAACCACATTGGATGCGCTTGATTCGTGACGTCTAAACACCGTTGAAAGGCTACTCCACACGTTCTACTTCCATTTCAGACCTGGCCCCTACATTACCCAGAATGCAAATCAACTGCAGACGATAATGACACCTCGAGGTGCGCGCTTCAAGCACATGTGAGGAGCTGGCTAAAGAGGTCAGGAAGATCACTTCTTTCTAACTCCACACCACCACATCTTCTTTCATTTTCAAACCCGAGTCATCTGACGCAGATGACTGCAAGACTTGTAAACAGCCCTTGATGGCGTTGAATTGGTGGAGTTCTCTTTGAAAAAGCACCGTCACGAAACAAGAAACACTATTCTAAAGGACTAAAGTGTTTAACGGTCGTGTTACATAATCACACAAGGTCGAAGGAAATCAAGCGCGCCCACTGTTCAAACACAGGAAATGCATCCACTTCCCGAACCGGCTCAGAGGTCGAGAGTCAACCTTGTGGCGCTGCGCAGCTCAACCGTAACCTCGAGGACAGCCGAGTGACAGACAATGGACTCACGAAAACATGCCCCGAGAGACGCAGCCGCCGGGTCACAAACCCCGCCCACCCTTCCCATCCGCACCATACCATTGGTGGAACCCTGCACCTGGGCAGGGGGCTGCTGCCCTCTCCTCCCTTTGCAGAGAGAGAGATAAAGAAGCAAAGGAGCAGTTAGGGGAGGAAAGACCCACTCAACCAGTACACAACCGTACAGACAAACACACACACACACACACCAAGTAGCCTTTTGTTTGTGTGTTTTGTGACGTATTACGTGTCTGTGGCAGTCCATATATCAAACGAGGTGGCAACTATTTTGCTCACAGCTTTTTTTAGCATGTGCATTTTTGTATGAAATATTGTGACCCACATCTGTGTGTCTATATATATAGATGTGTGTTTCTTTGTACTCACTGCTGCTCCTCTTTTGCGTCAGTGGGTCGTCCAGCGAGTTGGAGCCCGAGCCGATGGACGAGCTGTCCTGGCTGTCCTGGGGAAACATCAGGAAGCCGTCGCCAGACTCCGAGCGAGAGGGGGTCAGCGTGAGAGAGCGCATTCTCTCGCGGCTCTTCGGCTTGATCAGCTTCCTCATCTTCAAAGTGATCCAGTTGCCACGCCTACAACAATTGGAGAGCCGAGGCAGTGAGCGAGAGGAGGAGAGAAACTGGAATATTCAGTGAATGTACGTGAAAAGAAGATGAAGGACGGGTTTTATATGTGTTGCATGTGTGTATGTCGGCCTCCAAGTCTTCACAGAAATGTTTGCAGTCTGCAGCCATTAAAAGCTCTGCAGAGCATAAATATTTGATGCCCGAGGCTGCAGTGCGATTGTTTTCTGCCGCTCACCCGCCTCAGAGAGAAGAGTCCACAAGCAAAAACACAATTTACCAGATCAGAGTCCGCTATGATACACGACTTGCTTCAGTCCCTCAAATTCAGGCGTGAGCCATTTTTACATTGAGCTGTTACACCAGTGATGATCAGGTCATTGACTCTAAATAACTTAACAATCGCCGTTGTTTTTGTGGAATATGTTGTACTAAATAAAGCAGTTTTATTAATGTTTTTACCTGCGTGGAGGGGAGGGGTCGTAGAACTTGTACTGGTCCATGATCTTCTCCTCCAGCTTCTCTTTCTGTCTCCTCAGTTCATTCAGCTTGTCTCTGATTGGTGGAGAATTGAGAAATGATCCACCAAGAAAAATGCATGCAATAAAAATATAATTTCTTTTCAATATCCCATAATCAAGCATAACTAATTTCGTCCGAGGACATGATTGTAGGTAACTCAACAGGGGGTTTACATGTATTGTCTTTGCTCTACGTGGTACATGTCCTTGCTCTCCATCGTCTGCTCCAACAGAGTGCGATTCTGGAGCATCAGAGTCTGGATCTGGTCTAACAGGTGGCGATTCTCCTCCTCCAGGTTTCCTTTCAGCTGGCTTAACAACTAATACACACACACGCACACGCACACACACACACGCACACACATTAAAGGGTTGCTAAGACACCCGGCTTAACAACACATGCGATTCATCAAAAGGGGGTAAACCATCCACGACAGCTGGTTTAAGAAGTCGACTGTACAAATATGATAGAGTAAAAAAACAATAAACCCACCAAAAGACAGCTGGCTATCAAAGTAGGACACAAACACATCGTGGGAAATTACAGCGATGAGAAGATCAAAGTGCATCTCCTCACCTCACACTGATTGGTGAGCTTGGTGGAGGTGATGTCCAGCTGCTGGTACTGCTCCTTCAGCTTAGAGAATTCAGCCTCCAGCTTGGTCTGGTCCAGCTTGGCGCTGTTCAGCTGGCTCTTCACGGTCTTGTGGTCCAGCTGGAGATTCTCGTTGTCCTTCATCAGTTGACGATGGTTATTATTAAGCCTGAGGAGAGAGCGGAAGGACTTTTTAAATATGTAGACATGCATGTAAAAGGGGCTTTTCTAATTTAACAGAAGCATATGGTGTAATATAAAAGGTACATACAGAGTTTAAAAATATGAGTCACTAGAATGTTGTTATATTTGTGAATGGTGTTAAGGTACAAAATCAAAAATTCCAAGTTGATCTGACCTATCATTTTCTTCTTTGAGCAGTCTGTACTTGTCAGCTGTGGATTGGTGCGTTTGATTCTCGAGCGCCATTTTGTCCCGCTGCTCCTTCAGATTCTTCTCCAGCTCCTCCAGGTCTCCCTTCCTCTGCAGAAGCTGCTTGTACCTGCAAGAATACATTCACACACACATAAATGCTTAAATCAGTTACACAAAGAATAATATTTTTCAAAAGACAGGAAGGAATACAAAGCACATGTATTGTTATTATCCCAAAGGGGATCTACAGTTTCTCCTCTCAGCATGGTAGCTTTTGTGATTTTTAACATTAAGAGTATGTTCAAAAAAAGGTCAAAGTGGTGTCAGAAGTTATGAGTGAGCCTTGATCTGTAATTAGAGCCGAGCTAGTGCCCATCCCCTGCTCCTAAACCCAGCCTCACTTGTCCTCCAGGTCCCGGTGCTGCTGCTCCAGGCTCTTGCGGGAGCTCTTCAGACCCCCGTGCTTCCCGATCAGGGCTTCAAACTCGCCCGCCTGTCTCTCGTGGAGCGCCGCCAGCCTCTCGTGATCGCGGAGGAGCAGCTCGTAGGTGGACCTCAGCTCCTCTTTCTCCTTCAGCGCGCCCTCGCGCTCGCCCTCCACGCTGCTCTGCTGGCTCTGCAGCTGGGCATTCTGGGCCATGAGGGCTGCGCTCTTCGAGCTCAGGGTGGAGTTCTCCACCTAGAAGGACGGGGCAACGACAGAGATATTAGATTATGATGAGGATGTGCAAAGAGGGGGGGGGGCTGTGGAAAGGGAGGAAAAGAAGACAGGGATGAATGTGAAAACAGAAGAAAAGAGGACACGAATGATATGTGTGGTTGAAATACATCACAAATAGGCCAATGGGAGTATTGGAGAAATATGAGTTTAATATACAGATTATCATCAATATATTTCCATCTGTCTATACTCGGCAGAGAGTTTTTTATTGTGATCTGTGATGAGTACTGGGGCTCTTCAAATCAAACATCAGAGGACACACATGTGATGCAAGTCGAGGTTGTTGCTGTGTTTGTCCACAGGGGGCACTGTGCCTCTGTTCAGTTATTCTCCCCCTTTGTAAAAACTCCATCTATACAAATCATCAGCAGGAAAACAGTTTCTTTTCATGTCACACACACACACACACATATTCCAGGTGCTGACACACTTTCTGTACCTTTTAACAGTAACAGCTTTTCATCGTCACACACACACCTGCTCTCTCTCTCACACACACACACAACCCACACCCAGAGACAGCTAGACGCTACTGTAGTGTAAATCCTGTGGCCCATCAGCGGGGTTAAACAAGTCTAAATCCACACCAGGGAGCCCAGCAGCCTGCGAGGCAACTGCGCAAACAGAGCAATGATGAAAGATGGCTGAACAGCTGGTCTGTCTTTTTGTATGAAATACATAATTCAAAAACATTGCAAAATAATAATAAATATATCACATATGACTCGCATCTGATTTGTCACAATAATATTGAATTTGAACGGAGTTGAGTCAGGAAGGGCAACCAGCGTAGAAACTATGCCAAATCATAACATCAGATTTCTATACGCCCGCGACAGAAACAGATGATCCGGTGTCATGGGAGCAGCCGAAAGAAAAACAAATCATGTGCACCCATATGAGTCTATAGGGCATGTATCTTGTTACCTTAAGGGGTATATATATTTAGGGATGCTCTTCCTCATCAGAATCATGTGTTGTATGCTGTAAATGTTAAAAGCTGTTTTTTTTCTTCTAAAGGTCACAAACTTGAGTTATTAACTTTTTCCCTCAACTTTGCCGGCAACGCAGACAATAACCTCCCAAAGTGATCAGAGAAAAAATAAATGTCAACACGCTCAATACAAATACTGAAGAGACCTCGAGGCGCCATCCTTTCATATTACATGCACTCTGAAACGGTTATCCTCTGTAGTGAAATAATTCACGCCGTTATCCGATGTAGTGTCTTGTGAGGCAGATTATTTGAACAATACTGCCAACTTGCTGCAGTTTGCTCACGTTTGTGCATTTTATTTATATACCAGTCTATATTAATGATGTGCTTTCTGTATGTGTAGTCTAATCCTCTGTAACCACCTGCAGCTTGGCGTTCTGCGTCTGCAGCGTCGTGTTGTTCTCCTGGAGAGAAGCGGTCTGTCTCTGCACCGCCACGATCTGAGCCTGCAGGTTGGCGCTTTGAGTTTCCAGTTGTTTGAGCTGGCTCCTCAGGGCTGTCTTCTCAGCCTGCAGCGTGGCATTCTGGGGAAAAAGGGTACGCATAATATACAAAAGGTATTGGAGTAACGGGACACAATGCACAATCCAAACGAGCGTAAAAATGTCCCACGAACCATCCTGATACGGCGCTAACTTACGTTGCGCTCCACCTCAATGAGTCGGTCTTTGACTTTCAGCAACTCTCTGGTGGCCTCATGACTCTCTTTCTCCCATTTACTGACAGGCTGAGGGTCCTCTCCTCCTCTAGGGGGCGAGCTCAGCACCATCCTCTCCTCCTCCTCCCTTTGACGCAGTGCCTCGTAGTTTTTCTTCACCTGGAGAGAGACACACGCAAGTCAACCCACAACTTGAAGTGGTAATTGGTGATCCTTTCGGTACAATAAAACTAATTTCTAACATAAATGACATACTGCTCCGGGCTTGACAGTAAAAATACTAAATGAGAAAAGAAGACATTAGTAGAGCATGGCCTGAGAGTAATGGTGAAGTACAGCAGCAGTAAATATCCATTATAGTTTCACAGCTGGAGGTCGGATGCCATTGGAGGTCATCTATAGAGGTCATCTTCCACTCAGACCTTTAGCTTTGGATTTGATTCGTCAGCAAGTTCAAAACACACACGCTTCACCCTAAAGGAAAGCAGACGTCCTCCACTACACTCCATCCCTTTCCCAGACTCCTGCCTCCTCATGAATAGATAAACTGGCGATAGCAGTGGATGAATAAATGATGCATCGATCTTGAGGAGCCCTCAGAGTTTTCAGTGTTTTGGACTGCAGCGGAAAGATTTAGGCATTTTGGCTTCGTGGGGGGAATGTGATTTTACACCGGGTCCTCTGTTTTGTGGTGGAGCTAAGCATCTGCAGGAAACACATCCAACATGATGTATGCTTGTGCATTAATTTCTACGTTTAAAAAGTCTGGATCTGTGTGCGTGTTACTGACCGTCTTGAGCTCCTGGCGTAGCTGCTGGTTGAGGTTGGACGACTCCTGCAGTCTGGCCTCCAGGGCGGCGATCTTCTCCTCCTTAAACTCCAAGGACGATTTCAGAGTCGACTCCAGTCTGGTTTCCAGGAGCCTAAACCTGGAAGTAAAATACTCAAGTTAGCTCTGTGCGTGTTTTTGAGTCTTCACACATTTGTAATCCTAAACACAGATAATGCATCAGGCAAGGCCAACGGTGTGGGAGATAATCATTTTAAATTGAACACCCGATTTACCACATTAATGACTTTTTTGTACTGTACTGATGCCCTTTCATCATTCTGATGCCTTGAGGATCAACTAAGTCCCTCTTTAGTTGTGCGTTTTAAGAGCCAGCTCAGAACAGTGGGCTTGTGTGTATTACCTGTCGTCGGAGCTCTCGTCGTGCAGCAGCCTCTCTTTGTTCAGCCCAATCTTCTCCAACTCATGGGTCAGTTTGTCCAGGTCATTATTCATCTGCTGAGTCCGCAGCTTCTCACTCACAAGATCCTAACACACACACACATAATTAATTATACAAATGATAATTTGAATGGAAGAGTCTTCAGTATCTAGGGTTGATTAAATGACAACCCATTCCCATCAATAATCATCCATGTTGTGTGTTTTTCAAGTGTTCTCCGTCATAGAGTAATATAAAAAACAGCTTTAAAATAAATATAGTGCTGCACCAACCAAGTATTATGACACAAATCTGGAAGCATGTGAAGCGAAGTCTCAAGACGTGTTGGAAGAACTCCTATTCGCAGACTTCTCACCTCTCGCAGTGTGTTGAGGGTCTTCTTATCAATGGTGCCCAGTTTGACCAGTTCCCTGTTCTCGCGCTCCAGGTCTTTGACTCTCGTGCAGGAGTCCCTGAAGAAGATCATCTCCTTGCCCATGGTGCGATTCTCCTTCTCCAATGAGGAGATCCGCTGGTTGTCGTCATCCAGCTTGGAGTCTCGGATCTCGGCCTGCTGCCTCAGCCGCTTGTTCTCCTTCTCCAGGAGCTTCTTGTCCTTCTCCAGCAGGGAGCTTTCCTGCTCCAGAGTCTTGTTCTGTGGGGGGAAACCGGACGCCATTAGATTAGATTTTACTTCATTTATCCCCAGGGGGAAATGTATTAATGCCGAGCAGAAGGATAACGCGTCATTTGATGGACTTTACCCATCGTCTAAATACCTTGTAAATGCATGTTTGGCGAAAAAATGGACGAAGATTACTTTTCTTTTTTTTTAAAGGGCCAAAAATCTGATTTGGCAAATAATCTGGGATAATCCAACTCGGTTGAGTAATGCGCTGTAGTTTCATCAGAAGGAACTAAATGAGTGCCAAATAAGACTTTTTCCCATATAATATATTTTAACATAGATATTCTTTAGACTGCTGCATCACATAGACACCTTTCCAGCGACCTTAACTATAATTTTGGGTCAATCGAATAGCCTCATTGTGACAATCAGAATGAGGCTATCTCATAAAAACTCACCGATGCGGTTTCACGTACAGCTATTCAAATTGATGTTTTCTGTTCGTGTTTCCAGGCTACCATTTCCCACAGTTCAGCATTAATTGTGACCTTATGAATGCAAGTGAAAATCTTTTTTATAGTTTTTTTCCCCACCTCCTGCTCCAGCTGCTCCAGGCGTTTACTGGAGATCTTGAGCTCCTCCAGGTTGCGTTGGAGGGTTTGATTCTCCATCTCCACCTCCTGCAGCTCTTCCTCCAACTGTTGGATCTTTTTGCTGCTGTTCTCCAAAGCTTTCTGCAGACGCTGGTTCTCTGTATCTAGGCCCTGGTAACTCATCTGGGAGAAGAAAAAAGACAGATTAGGATATTTAAAGCATCCGTGAACTAGTTGCTCTGCTCCCTGAAGGCAGATCCCCTGCAACTCACCTGTAAAAAAAAAATCATAAAAAAGAGGATAACGGTGTCATTACATCTGCAGCTGTTCCTTTACGACCTTGTGTTACACAAGTTGTCTCTGTTAAGAGACTATTACCAGTACAAGCACCCCGGTGCTGATTAAACACTGTAACTCGCGGTAGTCAGCTTTTTATATTTCAAAGAAAGCTTCTTGCCGTACGTGGTTGCATTCCAGCTGCGTCCTACTTCTTTTCTCCATTCCCAGAAGGGACTCGCTGTAGTATTTACCTCTAATCGCTCCGTCTTTTTGGACGAGGCTTTGAGCAGCTCCAGGCTGCGCTTCAAATGGCTCCGCTCGCTCTCCAGCTCCCTGTTCTCGGCCTCCAGCTGGGCGGCCTTGGCGCCCGCGGATCGGAGGGTTTCGGCCGAGCGCCGGAGCTCCAGGTTCTCATCCTCCAGCTGGACGTTCTCCTTTTCCAGAGCCTCCATCTGGAAGGCCATGTTCTTCAAGGTGTCCAGCTTCTTCTTCAGACGACGGCCCTCTGCCTCCAGGTCCATGTTCTCCTTCTCCAAAGAAGACACCTACACATACAGAGGTGACGATTAAAGACGAGGAGTAACCAAGTAACCAAGTGAACCCTGACAGTGTTGCGTACTGTCGGTAAAAAGCTCTCTACTTTAAATTATGTTTACTTTATTGACACAGCTTCAAAATGTATTCCAACATAATGCTTTAATGTTTCATTTAAAGGCATTATAATCTGCAGTAATATCAGTAATATCCAATACCACATTTTAAGCAGTATAAGAATAACACATTTAGAGAAGGAGACCGAGAGACAACAGAAATGAGAATCCAATTACTAAGAGATTTATATCTCTGATGATTGATCTAGAGGAGATCATAACCTATCATATATAAATAAAACTTGAATGCATAAGGTCCTTAAGTGTGGATAGATAATATCTTTCTCTGTGCCAATGTGTGAGATGCACCAGAGCCAAATACAAACATTCATGTATCATGTCACAGCTGCATGAACTCATGTGATGACATGGAACAGAGGGTATGGAACCGGCATGGACCGACTCATGTGGCACACGGTCATCTCAAACCAGTAGAGAGCTGAATGCAGCGGACCTTTTCACAGGTGATGCCCAGACTGACTACTTTCTTCTGAAGGCTCTCGTTGTTTTTCTCCAGCTTCTGCAACAGAAGCTCTAACTCTTCAGCTCGCTCGCCCTTCTCCTTCACCACCTCCAACTCCTTACCTGCACAGAATCAGAAAAAGAAGAAGAAGAAGAAATTAAAAATGGATAATAACACAAGCAGCTGGATGCATAGAAAACAATACTGACGGTTTAAGAAGCGCGTCACTTACGAAGCTGCTTCCTCTCAAACTCGATCTTATTGAGTTTGGCGGTGGTCTCGCAGATGGACTCGTGGAGGATGCGGTTCTCCTTCTCCACGTCCTTGACCCGGGCCTCAGCGCCGACCTGGCAGCGCTGGCGCAGAGACGACACCGTCTGGCTCATGTGCTTGTTCTCCTGCTCCAGACCCAACATCTGGAAGTCGGAGGTCAGAGCTTCAATGGTCACGTTCAAAGTCAAAAGACTTCCGGCTCACGTGTTTCAGGACGTGTTCGGTGGCTTCAGCTTGCTGTCGTGCGACCGGTTGTGCGAGCGATTTGAGAAGTTTACGCTTCAGATGTTCCTTTAGTTCAATTAGATGAAATAATAAACTAAAATAATATCAAGGAGAAGAATTGAAATATGGAAACAAACCAGATTATAAGTGTTCTACAAATGATGTTGTGTTTGGGAACAGCACTACGGTAATCTGTGAGTGCCGCCTGCCGTGTTTTCTCTGCATTATCAGAGACGGATTTTACAAATCAGACTAATTAAAATGTGTCAGATTTGGGTCCAAAAGCTACAGAGTCCCAGCAGACAGTGAGCGGCCCACAGAGCACCAGGAATATGTGGAGTCAATAAAACATAGTGGTGGTTCCATTTCATCGTTATTTAAGCAGAATGCAAATCAAATGCACAAAGATTTCTGTCAAAAGAGCTTAAATTACATAGCATAGTCATATTGTATAAATTATTCTCGCAGCTTCCTGGAACGAGAATCAATGGTGGTTTTGTCGAGTGAGCGGCATCTATGACTCAGAGCTCCGTTTGTCTGAATGTGATGATGCATCCGACCCAAAAGCTTCTGCAACGTTAACATTACTCCAAAGCACGCGAGTGCAAAAATGTGACATTCAGGAAAAATGCCATTGCAGTAATTATGACTCTACCCTATATGGGGGTCTGAGTTATTCCTCATTCAGTTAGACCAGCGACCTGCCAGTCGATCGCGGGCGCTATGGTAGATCGCATGACATAAAATAAATTTGGCCCGCCCCCCTGTCACTTTCTCTATAGCGCCACATTACAGCAGCAGCATGTCATTTCTGTCTCTACGTGTCGCGTTAACAGTCCTCTGCCCGCCGTCTCGTGCGCTGCAGAGCTCCGACACCGGTTTGCGCACATTGGGACGGAGCAAAAAAAAAGTCACTAGCACCCCCCGTCAACAATCCTTCTCGGCTCGCGACTCACTAGCACCCCGTCAGTCGATCGCCTTGACTTGGTCACATAATAAGTAGCTCGCATGCTGAAAAAGTGTGAGCACCCCTGAGTTAGACCTAACATTTCATTTTCACTTAATGAGTGTGATGTTGTGCGAATCCGGTAACGTGCTGGGTTTACTGAGCGCGACGAGGCAAACGGCTTTTTCCCCCCTTTACAAATCGAATCTCAATGTTCATATTCAAAGCAATATCTAATTTATTTTGTAGAAAGAGAGAAAAAAATGAAATCTTTAAAAAAAAGTTGTGAATAGATTCAGAATTGTAGAAGATGTTATCCCCATCCCCCAAAAAACTAAATCTGTGTGTGTGTGTGTGTGTGTGTGTGTGTGTGTGTGTGTGTGTGTGCGTACCTGTCTCTCAGAGTTCTCTCTGAGTGTTTCCAGAGTCTTCTCCAGTAAAGCCTTCTCCTTCATCAGGTCGGTGCTCAGCGACTCGGCGCTGCAGAGCGACTCTCTGTCTGCCGTCAGTTCACTGCCCAACTGCTCCAACTGTGAACCATGTCCAAGGGACACTTTAAGAAGACGCACTCTCTCTATTGGGTTTTAATCTTCCTAATTAACTAATCAAACACGATTATGAGTCTATGTTACAAATATATCATGCATCTGTAACAGCTCTGCAGAAGTTAATGTATGGACACTCTCGGACCGATATCCATTAAATGAGACCGATTCTCGGGAGCTGCGTTCACATTTTAATGCGTTTTGGCTCCAAACCTCAAGTCACTTGGAAATATATTGTCCCTGACACTGGATTTTCCCCTTTGTGAGAGAGAAACACAATTTCATGCTTTTTATTCAGAGGGCACAGAGCGAGAGAGAGACTTATGTTTCTGAAACTAGCGGAGATCCTTCTCTTAGCGAGGGGCGTTTGGGTGTCAAAGACTGGAAAGAAAAGGCAATGCAGGGCTGTCGGGATTTACAGCTTTGCTTTCATCCTCCTATGCACCCCTCTCTATACTCAACCTCTCTCTACTCTCTCCTTCTTGCTCTTTCTATTTGTCGGCGAAAAGGCCGAAAGCCAAGTGTCGGGGTGATATATTATAGACGGGTGCTGGTCCAACATGCTAATGTTGGTGGTTAAAATTAAACTGCAATTACAGCCAATGCCATAAAGTGAAAGCACTGGGCTACCCCACAAAAAGAAAAGTGTAAAAATAATCATTTTGGACTCACAGTATCAGATATCATATTAGTATGTCAATGATGTCATACTTTTTCTTTTTTTATAAACAGGAAACTCTTTTGAACCTTAAACCTCAGAAAAGGAGAAACAACACTTAGAGACACAGTCCAGCTTACTTTGTGGTTCAGTCTCTGGTTCTCCTGGTTGACTTTGACCAGCTTGGTCACAGTGTCCTGACTGGCGGCTCCTCTCAGCTCCTCCATGGTCTTCAGCAGGGCCTGGTTGTCTTTCTCCAGCTTCAACAGGCGGCTGGAGGTCAGCTCATTCACCTCCTCACCCAGAGACTTCTGAGGGGCTGAGTCAAGGACAGCAAGAAAATATATCCGTCAACCATTAAACAAATGCAAAACAATTTGATAAATGTTCAGTTTAGACTTTTGCTGTTGAAGTCAACACCACAAATAAATAAATACAAAACCTTTGGGACTAACTTTTTAGAGGTCTTTAAGCTTTTAAAGTGCTATTTCAACAAACACACAACACACAGTCTTTATCCAGATCCCTGGCCAGTTAAACCTCTTAACAGCTTTCATAATCCAAACACACAAATTATCCTCCGTGAGCCACTGAATATTAATTACAGGTCCTAATTCTGTGGAAAGAAAAAGAAACGGCCGAGGCTGGCAAGTTCAGAAGGGGCCACGGGGGATGAAGCCAGGGCCAAGAGCCAATGAGCAAAGCCTGGTCTGTTGGCCTGCTGAAGCCTTCAAGCTGGTCCAATCAGGTGACTGTCAGCTGCATGACACTTTATCTCAACATCACATGCTTTGCTTTCCTCCACACTCCTCTTTGTTTATCTTTCAGTCAGCATAAACAACCGTGTTCTCTGGGGGTTTTTTTTTTTAAAGGGGGAAAAAAAGAGTCCTTGACTCCATCTTCTTCTCACCTTCAGTCAGTTCTGGTGTCTTGGACAGCTGCTCCAGCTCCCAGCCCAGATGCAGGGACTCGTCCATGCTCTGTTTCTGGGCCATCTCCAGCACAAGGTTCTCCTCCATCAGCTCCTCCATACGTTTACGGTCCATGTCCCTCTCCTGGAGATAAGAGAGGTGGAAAGTGTGCTGCGATAAACAAACACTGAACCCCTTGACAGCTGAAAGGTCCATGGGCCTTTTGATCCGATGGGAACCCCAGCTCGTTCGGCTCCGAGAGTCATAGCACCGATGTATAAATCATCTCACCATCTCCATGTCGTGGATCTTGGATTTAAGCTGCAGACCCTCCTTCTCCAGGAGGTGCAGTTTGTCGGAGCGGGTCCGGGTCGCGTCCAGCTGCTCCTCCAACATGCTCTTGGTCTCCAGCAGGACCTGGTTGTCCTCCTTCAACTCCTACAGAAGCACCGCGACAACAGAGAGAAACAACTAAACATAAACACGGCCGCCAGTGCAAGGAAATATTTATATATATTACTTATACTATCAGTACTATGATAAGAATCAGAAGTTACAGTATTAATAGTAACAGTATGAGCAGAAATTAAAATCACCAAATACAAAAAGTTATAAAATCACATATATTGTTAGATACACAAATATTCAGTTGATATTAAAATGGTGTAAATACTAATTATGCATGGTGAGCAAACTGACACGGGACTCTTTTAAGACCGGCCTGAAAACATTTTTATTCAGGAAGGTGTTTTTGACTTTGTGTTAAATAAATGCCAGCTATTTTCTTTTCTACTATATTTTTGTTGTGCACCGACAGATATGCTAGAGAGGTTCATGACATTTATGTTCGCTTTCTCTCATTCCAGGCTTCCTGATTGTGTTCACCTGTCATCACACCTGTCTCCTATGCTCATCAGTGTCAGCCCCGCCCCTGATTGGTCCCACCTGTGTCTTGTTACCATGTGCTTAAATTCCCCTGTCTCCCAGTGTTCCTTGTCCAGTTCGTGGTCTCCCCTGTTTGCCATGATCAGGTTGTGCTCTTGAAAAATTTTTTGATCCTCACTCGCGAGCGCTTTTTTTTTTTTCACGGCAGAAAATAAAAAAATAAACGACACAATACTTCTCTGTCTCTCCCTCCCGTGCAATTGGGTGGGTCCTCCTAAGTGTCTGAGATCGTAACAATTTTGTTTTTAACTTCTTACTCGCTCTGTAGCATGAGATTCCTTTTGAATGACAAGTGCTTTACAAATCAAATGCATCATTATTATTAGTTGCAAATAAATTTCCCTGTAATCCAATGCATGAATTTACAGTGAAAAATGTCAATATGCTGCATGGACAGTCGTTGGGGCCTTTATTATCTGGCTAGTTTAGAAACAGTGAAGGCATGTTTATGTCTCAAGGAACACCGAGTTGCATTAATGTCAGCAGCCCAATGCTGCATCACCCACGCGCTGTCCTTTAACAGACGCCGCCATCGCGGCTCACAGACGTTCCGCCGGGTGCAGGCGTGTACCTCCACTCTGGCCTTGTAGAACTCGATGTCGTGAAGTCTCTCCTTGTATCGGCACAGCTCGCTCTCTAGTTTGTCGACACGGATCGCCTTCTCCCGGAGCGCGTCCAGCTCGTCGCGGTAGGCCCGCGCCGACCGAGCGTCCGACATCAACTGGTAGCTCTTCGAGGAGACAAAAATGTGGAGCATTAAAATATGTGAAGAGGCTCTGAATGAGGAGTCCCGTGAACCAAAGTTGTGAACAGATATACAACCGTTAATCAAAAGCTACACTTGTTTTTACAAGTAATCTGGTATGTCAGACTGTTATTTAAAATCACAGATAAACAACCAAAAGTCGTGCATAAACAGGTAAAAAACAGGACAAACTCGACACACTATCAATTACCACAAGCACGCATACACGTCCCTCCGTGCCCTGAACCCATCCACCTGGTTTACGGTATCTAGTTTGTCAGCCTGCTGCCCACTTCCAAATCAAAAGCCGTGTGAGGCTGCTGCCGGGCTAAAGATAGCTCTAATAGCCTGTAATGAGCTGTACGGTTATAGCTCGCTGATTAAAAGCCTGGCAGACATGAAGTACTAAGAAAGCGGAGGGTGCAGCAGGTGAAGGGGTGGGGGGGTGAAGTCATATGAACTTTAGTGTGCGAGGACAAGTGGGATGGAGTTGTTACCTCTTGCTGATGTCTCTTGAGCTCCACTTCCATGATCTCAAGCTCCTGCCTGGTGTCCAAGAGCTGCTCACTCTTCTCCTCTCTGGAAAAGAGACCGGGGAGGGAGAGGAGTTAAACAAGGAGAACATGGGGGGAGGGAGGGGCGCAGGAAGTAACCTCAAAAGAGAAAAACACCAATTTCTCTGCAGGAGATTAAACCATGCACTGAGAGTCAGGGGCCAAGTGTGTCTTTGTGTGAGCATGTGTAGTAATTGAAAAGAGTATGAACAAGGACCTTCATTTAGGGATGTTTCCATCCTACAGCTTGCAGCTTAATCATTTAATAAGAACCAGCCTATTGACATAGTTACATGGGGAAACAAATACAATTGACATAACCTGCCAGAGAAGCTCCATTTTAGTTTCAGTTGGTAGGCATTTTGACAATAAATTGGTTTGTTTCCGTAAATAATTTATATTATTATTATTAAGGAATAAAGAATTTAAGCTTCATTTTCAACCGAGTATCATTGTCAGACTGCAAAGTGAACTGAAGAAACTAATATCTTAAAATAATCTTACTGTACCAAGTAGAGGTCATTGAGTTTGTATATTTCATGAGATGAGATCAGTTTCAGGTACAATTTTTTCATTTGAAATGTTATAAGATTAAGTATTCAGACTTCTTAAATGAAAAACTAGTCTTTGCAATAAAACAAGGCATACGCAACATCCTGTTGGGCAAAATAAATAAGCCTCTGTTGAAAGATGAAAATATGCCATTCACGTGTTGATTTCAAGAAATCAATAAACCCAATAGTCCATTCTCTCCTGTAGAAATAGCCCGTTGTGTCCTGTGAGTTTTAGCTGTGAAACAATGTTTTTCCTGTGTCCTGCCTTGAGGAGGGAAAAGACAGAAATACAAATAAGGGTAGAAAAGTCAGAGTCCTGTGACTACTTCAGGGCTAAACATATGCAAATCTGCTCCTGAGGCTCAGCCCCCTCATATCCCTTTATTCTGGAGAAATAAGATCAGAGCAGGAGAGGAGAAAGTTTGACATCCGATTGTGACGTGTTGCAAAACATGGAATTACATGCGACACTCTTTCACGCTTATTAGTAGTAGGGTCTTTCTGCTATCTCACACGCCTGTATCCATTTGTTTAAGTGACAGCGAATAGGGCAGAGGGATATTTGCTGTCTCTCTCTCTCTGTGTGTGTGTGTGTGTGATTGTGAATTCTTCCGGCTCTTTCCAACCGTCGAGGGAGAATGTGTCAACGCTTTGAAGGAAAACGACGGCATTCCTGAGATTCTTTTCCATCTGTGTGTGTGTGTGTGTTTGTGTGTGTCTGTCTGTCTGTCTGTCTGTGCATGCAACTGCAAAACTGAACCTCTGCTGGCCTATTTGATTACAGCTCTCTGGAGACTCAGGTTGCATCTCAATAAGCATCTTTTCTTTCCTATTTTCTTTCATGTCTCTCCTTCCTTCCACAGTTGCTTTGAAAGTAGGAGTCGACATGCAGGCAGAAGTTTCCTTTACCCATTTCTGTTTCATCAGTTAACCCCCACCCTACCCCCCAGATCACAAACACCTGTCAACTTTAGAATGGCAGATGAGCTGTGGGCTCTTATTATGGATGCAGCTGGCTCTGCTGCGTATGTAAATGAGTTAACAAGCGCTGCATCTGCACACGCAGACAAACACAAACACCTGTATGCACTGCTGGGTTTGAAAAGCCAAGACACAAAGGCAACCTTCTCCATGCTACTCAATGTCTAACTGGTACATCTCATTATAATCTTAATATATCCATAACCCCACATATTGGCTCTATTGAAATAACATATTGTCTTTTTTTTATATATATATATATATATTAATATTCTATATATATATATATATTATATATACATTATATATATATATATATGAAAACAACTTTTGTAATAAATATTACCAAACATTTTCGCAACAATATTATTGAGTTGTTTCTATAATAAACACTATAATAGCATGCCAAGGAACAGTGGGATGTACCACTGCACTTCCCTGATCAACCAGTATTCAATTATACACTAAAACAATGACGTAGTCAATGGATTATTCCTGCAGGAACATGGTTAATTTGGATATACCCAATTCCAGCCTAACGAGACATCCCTGCCTTTCACCTCACTGAGCTAGTCATGATGTGTAGTGGTGAATGATCTACTGGCATTCAAGTTGTGTTGGCTGGTTGACCCCAAAGTCAGGGTGACTCAGTAACTTCAGTAAATGGTTAATAGTTTAACACACAGGCTACAATTCAGTTAATCAATTCTCAATTTAGTCCCGTTATTATTAATGTACTCGTTATGAACACATTATTTATTAAGTGGACCGAGCTCAAGCTAATGCTGTCCAATACAACCATCGTGCAATGAATGCTACAACCATGAGGTCATAGTACAGTTTCTGTTGTTACATCGTACAGAGAGGCCCTACTGTCATTTAGGAAATGAGACTGAACGTTATAACCTTCATGAAAATAGGATATACTGCAGGACTGATGAATTACACTGCGTTACTTTTAGCTCGGTGAACCTGACAAACTGTTTGAAATATTCCCGACTGGGCTGAGAAAGAAAAACAAGTCCAATACATTTATATTTAAAGCTACCACAGGACTCAGAGAGGTGAATAGAAGCTGTACGAAATACATTTTCATCCTGGGAATAGCGTCTGTAAATATGAGCCTCACTCCGTTTCATACTGTAGGAATAAACGTGGTGCGTCTGAGCGTGAACAGGAGGAGGGAAAAGCAGTCGCTCTATTCGACATATTAACAAACAGACCACTGTGGGACCACTGAACCGTACAGCCCCCTGGCTCTAGCCTGGTCTCCTTTTCACACACAAACACAAGTGCACGCACAAACACACACACACACACACCTCAATTTGTATGCAGAGAGGCAATATGTGTGCATGTGCACACACCGAGACACAATAAACACACTGGTTCTCTGCCCGAGAGAGGAAACTGCATCATGTGAGCAGACTACATTCTGGCCCATCACACCAACAAATAAACAATACCATGGATACAAACAAACAACGTAACTCATTTGCGTGTCAGGTGATGTTCTATAGCCCTAGTTAGCGCTACTGAAGAAATCCTAATGTAGGTCAAGGATGTAAAAGGGAGATGTTTACAGCCATGAGTGTCAGACCTTTTCAGCACAAAGAACGAGCTCAAGGAAAGATGAGTTCCGGTGATCATGTGACCAAGCAGAGGTTGACCTGCACTCCTGTCTGAGTTACAACCAATTGTTAAAGAGCCTTAAAGTGTGTCAAACAGACAATGGCATGTGTGTGGGGGAATGCAAATGAGACATCCTTCAAGAGATGTCCTGCAAAATACTGTGGCAGAGTGACACAGCATTCAAATATGATCAAAGGCCCTTTCCAAATCATTGGGAGCACTCGGAGATAAACATTAGCATGATAACTCCTTTAAATACATTTCCAGCATCCTACGGTGATGAACATTCTTCTACACTAGAAGTCAGATATACTCAAGCATGCAAAGGATTCCCTTGAAGTAGGAATGACGCGTTATCTGAGAAGACAGTCATATCTAACCCACGATTAGTTTCAGCTGGGATTTTAATCTAGAAAACAAAGAAGGGTAGACTGGAGTACACAAGACCTCCGGTTCTATCAACACAATCAGTAACGAAATGGACCCGAGGCCAGCAAGTCTGATGAGTTGGATTAAATACTCCCTCCTGGTCAGAAAGTGCTTCCTTTCTTCCAACTGGTCTGTATTGACCATTAAGACTTTGTCTGGCGAGGGACTACAGCACTTTAAAAAGGAAGCTCTATTATTCATAGGCAGAATTTAAAAGGCCTCAACTAGGCTTATGCACGTGTGGTGCAGTGTGACATAATAACAGCCTGGTCTTATGCGAGTAATGGAGATGGAGGGAGGAAATGGACTGTTGGCCTCCACGACTCTTCCTCTCTGCATCGTCATCGTCTTGAAGCCTCATGTTTAATGATCGGATGAAGAGATTTAAAACCCCAAACAACAACGAGGAGAATACACTCATAGTGCGTTCCCGTGAGAAACGTGACGACGAATTCCAGTCTGCTTAAATTACGGCCTTTCCTTGACCTAAAAACTTTTAGATCTTTCTGATTAGTCAATATTGTTTGATTAGAGGATGTAAACCAGTCATAAAAGAAGGAAAATGGAAACTACGGTGGAAAACAACATTGGGTAAATAGTTCTGGTCCAATTCCAGCACTCGGTCTTAAGGTCGTCTCTGGTGAACTAAGACGGTATATCGCCCGTTTTTCTGCATTTGATCCCTTCTGCCCAACTTCAGTATTGGTTTTCTTCCAGCTGATAAAGCCGTGGCACTCACAGTTCCTGCCGAAGGCGTCTGATCTTGGCTTTGGCATCAGCCAACTCCACAGAGAGGTGCTGCCGGCTTTCGGTCCTCCTCATACTGGGAGAGTCACCGGGAGACTGGATCGGATAGGGAGCCAGAGGAGACAGCTGCACACAGTCTCTCTCCTGGGTTAACTCCACTATAGTCTGCATGGGGGAGAAAAAAAGAATGGACAGGCAGCGAGATATCTAGCTGTGTAGATGTGTACAAAAGCCCATGAATAGAACAGTTGTTGACTCCTAAAAACCAAACTCAATAAGAGAAAATACTCCAAGTAGTGTTACAACAGAAAGGTTGTCAGCCCGGCATCGACGACATGCAAAGAGGAGAGTCGGTGCACGGATTCACCGAAAGCACCCCCACGACTTAAAACTAGAACATAGGCATGAGGGCAAAAAGTACACCTCAGGTCACACACAGACGATTTTGATCTCTTGCCCCAGAAAGGAAATGGGATTTTAATGGAGAGCAGCTGGACTACACAGTGGTAATCTGGAGGCTATTACAGACCCTGACACACACACACACACACACAAAGATTGGCTATCATCTGCACCCTATGGGTTGGAAACTCACGAAATGATGCATATACTCTCAGTAAAAAGCACACGCACACACACACCCACCCACCCACACACACACGCACCATCCATGAGACTGTTAAAGTTTCAACCCTTCCTTCCTGAGGCCGCTCTTTTGTGGCAGCAGGGAAATGTTTCCACACAACCCAGACTAGAAATAGCCCATCATTTTCATCAGTGAAGTTGTAAATAATAGAAAAACCCACAAACCCACAGTTTACAAGTATATATAGAAACACATGCATATCTGTAAGCATGTCATTACCTCCAGCTGTGTGTCCCTGTCATCCACCAGGCGTTTGAGGTGGAAAGCCAGGTTTCTGGAGAGGTTGTCCAGGTCCTCAGGAGGCATTTCCCCACTTTCCAACCACTGCAGGTCCACTACGTTCTCCTGATCATGAGTCACCTAAAAGCACAAACCACACATCATCACACCCTGAGCAAAATGTCCATTAGATGAGTGGTAACAACGGTCGAGGAGGTGAGATATAGTAATCGTCTCCGATTGGAGGATCAATACCTCTTGGATGTGGGATGCTATGGCAGCTTTGGTGTCAAAGTCCAGAGTCTGGATACGCTCAATGTGTTCTTCCTTCTTCTCGCACTGTAAACAGAGAGGTGGGTTGGGGGTCAACTGGAGGTCAGGAGAGCGACATTGCAGATACGGGACGGACACTGATCTGATATACATGTTTACAGGAAGTTGTATTGAGGAAAGAGGTCTAGTCTTCAAACGTGACTTTATCTTCTAGATTAGACAAAGACAACGTTCCTCTCGTTGGCAGAATGTGAGATGAGAACAAAACTCAGCACCACGGTGGCAAACTAAAGGTTATTAAGTGAGAATTAGACGCATGAATGCAACTCTAGTGTCTCTTCGCTAAACAAAATAGAGCTGGTAAAAGGTCTATGCTCTGATTGGGCTTTGTCGCGAGACAAGAAAGCCATTTCTGACTAATTCTTGTCATGAAAAGGCAGCAGAGGGTTGTTTGCTGTCCTGGCTCCTCAGGAATGAGCTCCCCACTGACATCAGGACAGCAGAAAGTCTCTACATCTTCCGCCGAAAACTAAAAACTCATCTCTTCCGACTATATCTGGATTAAAAAACAGATTTGCACTTCAGTGGAACTTAAATGGCTCTTACTTATGGTACTTTTGTAGTTTGACTTTCTTGAAAAAAAATTACGTTCTGGTTGTTTAGATTGGTACTCTTGGTTGAATGCACTTATTGTATGTCGCTTTGGATAAAAGTGTCTGCTAGATGACATCTAATGTAATGTATAGTAATGTAATTTGAGGGAGGGTGGATCAAATGGAGACTGGCTTTTCGAGTTTAATGGCTCCAAGATGACCAATAAAAGTAGTGAACAATTATGCAACCGGCTCAGTTGAAGACCCTCCCATCATACGTAAGACCATTCACAGTATTGCTGAATCATGAGACACGAGCACAAAACTTTGCTTAAAGTTTGAACTCGTGAAATAGAAGAACTTTATTGTTCCGACCGACGTGCTCCGTCTTGCTGTCTTGGTGTGTGCCCTTTTAAAACCTAAATAACTTAGAAATATATGACGCGTGTAAGGGCACTTTTGCAAGCTGTAGTTTGAATGACTAGTTTAAATCTGAGTGATATTGATACTTCTATTTAGTGGTTCGGTTTCACACTGGACGAATAAATAATAATCAGACGGTATTTTGGTTGACTTCCTGCAGTGGCGTCGGTTCTTACTGCAATCCAACAGCAAATCTGTTCCCTTGGAAACGGTCTGAGACCACCCCTCGGAGGTTGTTTCGGACCGGTTGCTTTGGTTCATACCAAAGTGTGATTACTGCCCTCGTATCTCCTTCAAGGAACCGAACCAGGGGTTGAACCGCACCGGAGTTTAATGAAAACGGACTAAATGCTGGCTTTAGAAAGAGCCCTTAAGTGGTTACGTGGATTCCAGCGTGCTCTTACCTGGACAGCGCAGCCGAGGACTAGCAGCAACAGTTTTTTCACCTCCTCCAGACCTTGCTCTAAAAAAGGAAATAAACACAAAAGACAACACACCATTACATCGGTCACATTTCAGCTTATGTGGTTTAATAAGGAACAGGCTAACAACACACAACAGCAAGTGAATAAATCTATCGGTTGCGGTCGGAAACTGGTGAAATTAGAGATCTGGTGATTGATGGAGGGGGTCAGCATATTTGCCTTTCTTTAGGCTCTACAAAGGGCTTCGTAATAACACACGGTCCCTGTTTTCAATTATGGCTATAACATTATCGAGGTTAAAGCAGGTGTTTCCTCCACAGATGTGGTCTTACTCATCGGCCCACTCTGGCACATGTTCAAATATATTTTCCTATAGTAATAAAAACAAATCAAGATAATTCTTAGTTTGTTTCAATTCCCTCCCAATAAAAAAAATACAAAACCTTCTCTAGTAACAGTACCACAATGTTTTCCACAGTGCAGATCGCTGACAGATTTAACTTCAAACTCTTCCACGTGTCGGGACGTTGTCGGGAACGGCTGAAACCCACAAACAGCTGCTCGACAGGCCCGAGCTCATCGGAGGGATCTGCTCCTGGAGAGCAGTCAACCAGGTGGTGCCTGTGTGTGTTACACCGACTAGTTGTGTTTTCGTGAAGGGTGGTCTGTCCGCCGCTCCGTTTAACGGGCCAATCGGCAGCTCAACGGCAGCCGTACAGGAAGACAATTTAGATCTCCGACTTTACAAATGATTTAAAAAAGGAAAATCAATATCGGATTAATTGAGCTACTTGTCAACATTATGGAAAAGGCTGGAGAAAGGAGTCGGGTTGTCTGTGTAAAGCACCAATTTAAAAAGCGGCAAACGGACGAGCGAGCAGTTCCTTTGGGAACGCTCTGTCGGCCAAAACGGAGAACCCATCCTTCCATTTGACAGAATCCGCTTGACTACCACGTAAATCTCCCTCCCTTTCATTCTTCTTGAAGCAATAGAAACACACAAGGCAATGTGTTCTTGCGCAATCGAGACCTCGCTGTGGCCATGATGTGGCAGATGTAATGAATCGCCCTCTTAAATGCAAGACCAATGTGACAAATAATCCTTGGTCAGCAATTTAAAAGGGCAAAAACACGAATGGGAGAAAAGAATCTGCTCTCTAGACATAAACTTTGTATTTTGGGCCCAGTCAGTGATGTCACAGCAGGTTATTTTGCATTACAGCTGGTGGAAAACTAAACCTGCATGTTTTCTTTGAATGTGATTTCACTGTTGACTTCCCCCTCAAGACTGGATGTGTGGACGTGTCCATCGTGACATGGAAATGTAGCTATTATTACATTTTTTCTGTACTGCCACCAAGAAAAAAAGGTGACTTTGTTTTCTCTATGTCAAAAGGGAACTTTCCAACTCCAGGTAGGACATTACAGCTAAACACTTTTCAAAGACAACAGGTACTAGTCTGTACAGGTAATGGCGTCATCTACTCCCAGTGTAGAGCTTCTGTCTGGCCATTTCAGAAACTTTCTTAAACCGACAATCAGGCATTCTCGACACAACGACCTCTGTCATTTGCTTTTGTGTACAACCTGGAGCGACACTATGAACGGCTGAATCTAAAACTATTATCCACATTTCAAAAAGATTATTATCTTTCATTTTTCTCCATGACAGGTTTTTAAAACTACCTTTAATGCCCGACGAGGAAAAGGTGTTATTTTTGTAGTTATCTTCAGGCATAGCTGTCTCTTAATGATGCCCACTCCCACTGCAGCCATAACTAACTTGATTAAATAACTCCAACAGCAGAGGACTGATTGTACCAAGTAGCACCCAGACATAAATGACACGGCTTTATGGGTGTTGACTGGGGCAGTGATGGAAAAGCTCAAATGAAGACTCGAGTTTCCTCATCTACATTGGAAACGCCTCATTTCAATTCCTGCCAATATGGTGGTGGGCTATCAGTCAAGAGGATGTCACCGTTTTATGCTGAGTCAGCACTACAAAACCCGTAATCGGCACCTGCATTCAGGATACGGGAAGAAATAGTCAGCATATGAAGAGAATAAGAGCAAAATTGGGCTAGAAAAAATATAATTCTCAAAGCCGCAGGGCTTAACGGTGCACTATCAGAGCTATAAGAACCCATCCTGGGTCGGGGGATGGATTTAGCTCAGCAAGTCTACTGAAGCAACATGGGAGAGATAAGGACCCTCGTAGGATGAATAATGTATACAGCCAGAGAGGGGGACGAGAGGGAGACATGGCAAGAGGGAGAGATGAAAGGAGACAAAAGAGGGAAAGAACCAGAGCACCAGAAACACTTGGGAGGGACGGAGGAAGAGAGAAACCAAGAGAAGGAAAGAGAGCAGGAGGGAGGGCAAAGAGGCAAGGTTCAAAATAGAAAAGAGAAATCTCCCTCGCGGCAAGGAGGCGGTCCCATCTCTCGGCTATAGCCTCCTCTTTTCTCCCTGTCTCTTCCTCCCTTCACACACACACACACACGCACAGGCTTCATCCATCCATGTGTTCTCTGCATCCATCCATCCATCCATCCATCCTTCCTTCCTTCAACATTGTTACAAATCATATGCGCCTCCCGTTTGTTTGCATTTACTCATCGAGGCTTCCTTTGTCACTTCCTCCCTGTGTTATCCTCCGAGCAGGAGATGGACAGTGACTGACCCTTCTTCCTGCAACGCCATTGTTCATCTCTGTGTGTGTGTGAGGATGTCAGCGAATAAGGGGAAGAAAAATGGGGCTGCCCACATGTGCAAGCAATTGCTACAGCGCTCTCTCGTGCCATGATGAATAGAGGCATTCAGGACCCGATGACTCGCATGTCAGGGGTGAGAATGGTGCAAGCAATCTGATATCGCTTTGACGGCCTGCCGGAGTCTATTCAGCCCATCTCACTGGGGCAGAGGACGGAGCTGGCTGATCCTTATGCTCAGATTATTATTTCAGGGGCACGTGTGTTTTAGAAGATGTCAGGAGCCGCGAGCGGCCACGTCTGAACCAGCCAGTCTGCTTTCACACGAGACGCACAGAGCCGGCTGATCACGAGGACGCAAGGGATGAAATACTAAAATGCGTATTGTTCAAATTGGCATTTTCCTCTGTTTATCTTCGCTGTCCCATTTCTCATAACTTTCAAAGCCAACCCAGCACTTGCATCTTCCCAGTCACACACACACACACACACAGACAAACAATTCAGTCTAACCTATTCTTTCCTATGGAGACACGAGGCGGCTCCACCACGCTGAGAAAACAGACTGCGTAAACACATCCGCCTACACACATGGCACACTGTTTGGTCCAGAAAGAAAAAGACTGGCCCGCGTTTCTTTATACACACACACACACACACACACACACACACATAACAGTCAAGCCTCTCGGTTAATGCTCTCTGTCAGCTGCCAACAGTTATCTCTGTTGTCGCTACTGTTAAAACAAAAAAGGGTTGTACTCTTTGGGAGGAGCGTTCAGTGAAAACAATGGTTTGATCCATCATCATGCAGCGTGGAGAGAGAGGATGTGATGTTTTTTAGGAGTTAATCACTGTTGCAGACTGAATCTATGAAGTAATAGATGACATAAATGACTGCAAGTGACTTGAATGAACCGATCAGCATTTTGGGGGTGACATATTTTGAGGGGAAAGAAGTTTTCAGAAGACCAGATCACTGCTGGAAATTCACAAGCTTTGAGACTAAACAAGGGAGGTACTGTTTGCGTGTGTGTGTGCACGCTCACTAAACACAACTTGCATGCACAAGGGAGTGTGTGTCCGTGCATCTCTCTGTGCATGTATACACAAGGCAGACCAAGGTAAAGCAGAGCCGACAGTGCATTCCCACTAGTCACACACACACACACACACACCTAATGAGCGCATAATAAAAGCCACATGTCCAATGACTTTCAGCTGGCAGACGCTGAGCCAGAGTCAGACTCCACAGCCACCGCTGGCCTGCCTGACTGATTGTCTGACCAGCCAGAGGGTAACGGGCAAAAGGAACCCTGAGGAATGCCGTCTACTGCCTTCCGTCTGCTCTGGTCCACTTGCTCAGCGCTGCACTGCACTCTCATCCAAGTGAAGTCAACTTCAGTATTCACGTCAGTCATCTGTACGGCTGCAGATGGGGTCTTTCAAGGCGCCCTGCATCAGATCTTCAGAAATGTGCTGCTGTTGACATTATTTTGGGAATCGTGCTTTAGCATCACGATTATGATGTTCTTATCACACATGTTCACATGTAATATGTTCTAATCACACAAACATACTTTTTAAAACTACTTGTGAAAGTGTGTTTCTTTTGCAGAGCGTTGGTAGATGTTTTACCTCACAGGGGAATTAACAACCAAGTCCTCCATTATCGTTTGTTCATTTACCCATCATGCCTGTGGGGGGAGTACGGAAATTAAAGAGGCAACTGTGACCATTGGAGAGCCCAACATAAGAGCAATGGATGTGGTGAAAGTGTGACAAAGGCAGCTGAGGGAGGACGGGGATTTAGAAAGCCATTCCCTCGGCTTAAAGAAGGTACGAATATCCTTCAACAAGCGTTGCCAGATGAGCCTGGAAACAATCCACTCTCTTTGTAGGGATGCACACAAAGGCTATGAAGCTGTGTGTGGACACACTTTGCCAAAAAAGTAAAAAGAAACAAATGACCAACAAATCCAATGAAGAGCTAAAGTTTTCCAATGCGATCCATTGTTCCTGTAAATGATCTAAATCGGGCTGGGAGCCTTTTTTCCATCACATAGTTCTCCTTTTATACACACTTTTATTTCCACAGCCAGCACTCCATGATGGAAAACAAGATGGCCTGCTGCTCGTCATCTCATCTCATCTCTAGCCTCATCGGGGTCACATTGGGATATCAAGTAGCATTTGGGGCTGCAGAGGTCAAGCTGCTCAAACATGTTTTCACGAAATGCAAACACCGGACACTCCACTACTGTTGCGTCGAGGCTGCTCGGACGTATCGGATGTCTGCGTTCAGGAGGTCCAAGCCGTTGCGGCAAAATGGTTGAATTAATTTAAACGCTCGATAGAAGTTAGCCTTCCTTCTTGTGTCCGTGTTCTTAGATCTTCATTAAACCGGGGCGAAGTTGACTTTTAATGCGTTTTCCTTTTCCCCAATTTATCTAAGAGACATCCAGGAGAATGAGCCCCTTCTTATCATCACTCTTTAGTGGATGGGATGTATAAAAGGTCACAGACGGAAATGACTCCTTCAACCAAGTCTCAAGATTCAAGGTTTTTATTTGCCGTTTGTGCATAGAGCAACAGTCCGGACACATTGGAATTATTGTGCAGGGCTCTCCGAGTCAACAGAGGTAAAAACACACGATCATAAAAAAACATTAAAAACACACAATGTCTCAGAGAAACACATGAAGTCAAGAGTCAACTCCATCGCTCTAAATGTGCCTTTTTAGAAACAATATGTCATAATACTAATGTTGGAGTTACCACATAAAAGTCCTTTTGGATTTGAAGGTGGGTCCCAAAGAAAAGAGACTTTCATTTGCCTTTTTTTTTTTTTTAAGACGAGCGTTACCGTGTCCTTGAAACCAGCTCGTTAATCTGTCCACTTCCCATCACCTCAACAATACGACCAGCGCTGCTCACGCTCCCCATCATACGTTTCAATAGCGAGGGTTATGAATGAGTCATTATCGAGTTAATAGAGAAACAAAGAAAGGAAGTGGCTGGAAAATTAACTCTACATCCAGAGGAAAAAAGTCACATGACTCATGAAAGCAATAGATGACTCAAAGGAAGTCTATTGTTGCAAGGTAGCTGCTGTCTTATTAGAATGTGTCCTCCTTGTGAACTGTGCAGACGCTCGCTGCGCAAGTAATTCAACGAAGAGAAACGTCTTGAAGCAGATATGAAAATATAGTTTGGTTTTGCTTATGTTTAGAGGCCAAGAGCATTTTTTTTAAAACAGCAGCATTGGTCAAGGTATTAGTCAGGTTAATATGGTGGTTGTATTGTTGAGCACACTGACACTTACCAGACAGAGGGTTGCGGCCCAGTACCAGCACGTTTGGTAACGGCATCATCACCAGCTGCTGGAGGGTCTCCTGTTACACAAAGAGAGGAAAAGTCAAGAAGAGAGATCACTACGTAGCATTTTAGAAGAATTACAGATATGAAAATGGAGTATTTGAGTGAAATTTCTCACAAAAATGCCAATTGTGTCAGGTGGCAAGGCGTCGACTTGCAAAATTAACAGTATCAATCTCCTGATGGTGCCTGTGTGTGTGTATGTGTGTGTATGTGTGTGTCTTGATGCAAGTGACAGTGGTATTTATGTGGTTTAAATTGCTGGTGCGGGTTTCGCCGCAGGGCCCCCACCGTTCACGTGTCAATCACTTAAACCAAAATTAAACTTTGAGCTGCAGATTACAGCACTCGTGCATCAAAGTGTACACCGCACACAGAGAGACGCACACAGTGTGTGAGGGTGGGGCACTTAATGTTGGTGTACGGTTTTAAGTGACAACATATAAATGCCTTCACTAGCCTCTACAGGTAATGTACATTCATGTCTTTACATAATTATATTGATTCAAAGTGCAACAATAACAAATACCGGGAGTCACGTTGCTCCATTATAAAATCTTCGATGGAGGCCATCACTCATCAGCGGCCTGGAAAAACACAGTTGGGGTCCTGACCTTTAGAGCAGTACAAATAATTTAACATCACCGTGGTGCTGAAAAGAAAGGACGGTTTCTTTAAGAACATGAAGGTCACCCAATTTTAATATTTCATGTCTGCTCTCTGCCCTCCGGTGGACAGAACTCATTAGACCCGACGGGTCGCCTACGCTCCGCAGGTTACTGCTGAAGCCTTGACAAAGAGGCTTATATAAGTAAGGGTGTATATATATATATAACCAGCTGCCCTATATTATTACCTCACCTCGTGAGGAGGGCAGGGAATCTGACAATCATCTGACATCATTGATTGCTTAAAAATAGAAAAATAACTGGAATTTTGGAAATTTTTAAAAATTGAAAGACAAATTAATTAAAAATTAAAAAAAAATTTAAATATTTTAATTTTTTAAGCTTAAAGTTAAGTTTATATTATTTTACAGTCACAAATTCATCTACAAATATATATATTTTCCTAATGTGGAGAAAGAGGCAGCGCTGTTCTTGGCTGAGATTTAGCACCTCACCTTAAAATAAAAAGATTGGTTAACGAGACCCAAACATGATCATTAATACCAATATTACCATATTCATGCGTGGACTGTACAGTCAATTAAGACATGTACAAGCAGAATCAATTCACTAACTCCTTGGCGGTGGATTTAATTAAATATTACATTTGCATTCTTCCCTCAAAGTTTTTCTTCAACACCGTGTTTCAGTTCCTCTTCTCTCCTTTATGAAAATATGTTTTTTACACATTGTGCTCGTTGTTCGAAGAACCTGGTTGCGTCATCGGTTGCCCATGTCAAGGTGAACGTCTTCAATACACAACTTCAGATTCATCCTCCTTATCGGGCCTCGCAGCAGAAGCGACAGACACCGGGGGTCGAGCTCTTTGTTGGCGGTTTGATTCGACTCAGACGGAAAACCAGCGGTTAACAGAGGAAGCTGTGAAGAATGGTGTGTGTGTGTGTGGGGGGGGGGGGGATTTCCAGCACATCACTCGCATCTGGTTTCAAGCAGATAGTAGCACAGAGTGACAAATAAAAAAGGGAAGTGCTACAAGATGTCGAGCATCATACTGCATCGTGTACGTGGTATTTGTGTGTTTTCTGGCCCACCCCCTGTGTTAATGGGATCCGTGCAATGTGTGTGGTAAAAACCTCCGTCGCCACCACACTTTCATTTGAGCAAACGGGTGAATGAATGAAAAAAACTCATCATCTACAGTTTGGTGCACGGCCACCAAATGTATTCAGAAGAAGCTTCTATGAACGGAGGTGAAGATCAAAGTTGGGGCTGCACTGATCGTCAGTCACAGTTATTAAATTAGCACCACGTTTCCTCCGTCATGGTGATATCAGCGCTGACCCCATTGGCCCCGTCTGTCCCTCTCTGTTTACACTGCTGTACAGGGTCATGTGGGGTCATGGACAAACAGAAAAAGGTCTGCCATTTACAAACCAACAGACCATACATGAGCCCGTTCCCTTTTCAGATGTGAGATGAAGATCTTCTAGATCAGGCTTATTCAACTAGCGGCCCGCGGGCCGGATACGGCCCGTTTGAGTTTAACTACGGCCCGCAAGACTGCCTGCAAATCAGTATAGCTTGGTAAGAAAAAATAAAACTGACGGACACGCCTCTTTTATACATTGAGACATCTAACCCAGAGCCATTGAGTTTCACTGTTGCCTCAACCAAACCTGTATGGTTACATCTTTATGTTACGCACCGTGTTGGTTGCCGGTGTTACACCCCTACTGGTTTTCAAACCTACTGGTTTCCCTGCGCGTGCGTTGTGTTCTCTTCACATCTGCAGCTGGGCTCTGTCGCTCACCAGATTCGTCACACATTCACAAACATATTGCTGGAGATCTTCAAGCCACCGTTCATATCCATTTCGGCGATTACGATTGTATAAGTGAGCAGCGCATCACAGCCACGGATGAAGAAATACATTTTCGAAAAAATAAAAATAAAAAGATCGCCCGACCTGGTTTCGATCCCTTTCACGCAAAAGGAGTCTGCACTCAAAGACATGCAGTCTGTGCGCTGCGCCACCAGATATTAGTTTCAACTCAAGTAATTTATATATTGATGCATTAAGTCACATTTCTTATGTTTTCATGGGAACAGTTTGGTTGAAGGGATCTGAAACAACTGGTTACCTTGAGCGGATATTTACACTTTGAAACATGTTTATAGTGATGCTTGTTCGCAACACTTTTGCCACACAATACCGACGCATTTTCGTGTGTGACTGTTTACCTGTGGAAATATACATTACTGTTTTTCATTTTTAGCCATTATTTTATCAATATTCTGTGCGGCCCTCACACCCCCCGTGATTTTCTTATTCGGCCCACTTGCTACTGAAGTTGAATAGCCCTGTTCTAGAGTGAATTATCGGGATGTCGGTCTTGTAAAGAGACTCAAAACCTTTCGACGTCGACAAACAGGGTGATGCCAAAAACAACACAGATCGTAATTCATCAGTTCTGACATGATATGGCGGCCCTAACTCATGATGAGTAAATAATACTGTGTCAGGCTGTTCCCGTCAGAAGTGACCAAACTGTCTTTTTGTCTGACGACTGAGACAGATTGACTCAACCAGCGTCAGACGGGGTAATCAGCTGGTGTCTCACAGAAAGGCATTTGGCGCGTGCCTGACCGCCAACCCGGCATGCGAGTCTCATGACAGCCGCTTTGGGCAGAATTAGCAAAGACTATAAAAACCTAAATCTGCATGAATCAGAGGAAACGATGGAGGCTGGCGTCACCCTCATATCTAAAGTCTGTGAACATCTCCCGAGTTGGTGTTTGAAAAAAATCTATTCCAGAGATTGCATTGTAGAAAATGATGAGTCACCACAGAGGAGAAAACCTCAACTGGATCTTTAAGGTAACAACACACACACACACACACACTCTTGCTTCTTCACAACCCCCTGTCCCACTACAGACCACTGCCTTCCATCAACACATGCTCACACCTGCCCCCCTTCAGTGGCAGCGTGTGTTTGCTGTGCGAGCACAACATGGCAGGCCCTTAGTTATCCCCCCTGTCGTTGTTTTTCTCTTCTCATACCACCAAAATATTCAAGCTGCAAAGATCTAAAGCATGCATCTTTTACTGAACACTAAAGGCAAAACTACATTAAGGGCTTCAGTGGGGGTATGAGAGTTGAACTGATCCGTGCAGAGTCGTGATGCAACACGATGCCTTTCCCTGCCTTTCCCCCCATTGAACCTCCTCTGGTGTGCCCGGGTGTCAGCCTTTAGCACTGCAGGATTAATGCAGACTCTTTATCGATGTTCAGAGTGTAAAGACCACCGGGTCTCTCCCACAGAGGAAGGCAGCGTCACTGCTTTAGTGCATTGTGCAGCACAATGTCCATTATTAATACTATAATGCTTTAACTGATGAACAACATATAAATATAAGTAAATACTATAATGCTTTGACTGCATGACAACATATAAATATAAGTAAATTGCTCTTGCTTTGGATTGGTTTGAATGGTAACCTTTGTTTCGGCTAACAGAAGGCGTGCGTGTCCAGCCAACGTTATTTGAATCGTATTGATGAAATGGATGGATGGACGACTCATTCAACATGTCATATAGTGCTAGATTTAGGAAAGATGTGGGTTATAACGAGCTTTGAGGATGAGCTGCCGGCTAATAAAGCTAAACTACAGTAGACTAAATATGCCTCGTGGATTGGCTGGCGAAGGCTTAGCGCTCATACATAAAACATGATGGACACGGCAGGAGGGAGACCAGCCACCACGCTGGTCATGTCATGGTGATGCGCTGAAATACTGCGACAGGCATGCAAGTGAGCGCATCCATGCACACACACACAAACACACACGCACACGTCCTTGGCTCAGTCATATGTCACTCTATCCATATCCAAGTCACACATGGGGAAGAGTCGCTCATTTATATATACAGGACTGTCTCAGAAAATTAGAATATTGTGATAAAGTTCTTTATTTTCTGTAATGCAATTAAAAAAACAAAAATGTCATGCATTCTGGATTCATTACACAAAAACTGAAATATTGCAAACCTTTTATTCTTTTAATATTGCTGATTTATGGCTAACAGAAAACTCTAAAATCTATCTCATAAAAAAAATATATTTCCTCAGACCAAGTAGAAAAAAAGATTTATAACAGCAAAACAAAATCAAACATTTGAAAATATGTTTCCAGTGTTTCGAGTTAATTATTATCATAGTGATTTTTTTTTAATACCCTACTAGTATACTTTTTTTTGATATTCTAATATTTAGAGATAGGATATATTTTTTTTTAAGCTGTGTTTAAAATGCAATCATCAAAAAAAAAAATAAAAGCAATATTTATTTTGATTGATTGTTATTGAATGATCATGAAGATTTTTTTTTTTTTTTGTTTTACTTTAAAATAAAGAACTTTATCACAATATTCTAATTTTCTGAGACAGTCCTGTATATATATATATATGTATATATTAAAAAAGAGAGATTATTTACATAGTGGTGAGTCATGATGGAGAATAAAAGAGAAACAGAGGGGAAAAGGGAGGACTGGAAGAAAGAGAGAGCGCTGCAGCTTTGATTCCAACACTTCTCACTCCAGGCACGCAAGGCTGAGCTGCCTCCTCTCCTCACCATCTCCCCCCTTCCTCCCTTCCCCCCCACCCCGACACTATATTGCTGTATTATTGATTCCAGCAGGATTCACAGCTCCTCTCCATCCCACGGAGACATTCAGACAGGCGGATAGAATGGAGGCGCTGGTTGAGGGAGAGCTTGTCGAACACGTTGGGATTTACTCATTCGATAGATTTTGTGCAAAGAGATGTGGTATTGGGCACGTGCCTTTATGTTAATGTGAGCAGCTTCAAATTAGCTCTGCAGGTCTGTTACAGCAAAACATATTGATCAGCCTCATCCTCTCGGGGAAGCTCCAACATCTCCTCTGGAAAGGAATTCCCCGACATCCTGAATTCAAAATACTATATACTGAAGAATGTTCTTTAAAAAGGCCGTTGCTGCAACATTTGGAGGTCTGCATTCTGCTCTATTGTCTTAAACTAGATGTGGGCTGAATGGAGGTCTGCTGGCAATTGAGATAATATTCTGCTGATCCACCAGTTTGGTAGACAACAGACAGAAACACACACACACACACACACCTGCAAATGCAATACATGGCATGGGGTACATGTGCTCTTACAGTAGGAAGGTGTGTATGTGGTGTCAGTGGAAAGGTTAAGAGGCTACTGTGTGTCTGTCACAGGACCCCTGTCTGTTAAACAAGCCATCCCCAACACACACACACACACACACACACACAAACCTCCCTAATACTCCTTCCCATCTATCCACCCAAGCACAAGTTCCGCTGCAGACACAGATTTAACAGGGGACTAATTGTACTGCCTGTGTGTGTGTGTGTGTGTGTGTGTGTACAAATGTCAACCCTGGAAGCCTGAATCCCACCCATTCTGCAGACATGGAGGGTTACCATAGAAACGAGGAGATGGGTTTATTTCCCCCATGCTAGAGAGTCTGACACACATGTATGTACACACACACACACATCCCCTCCACCCACACCCCCTTGGGTGAGGCACTGCGGACTTCTCTCCTGCAGAACAACTGCAGAGATTATGATTTTGAAAAGGTTATTACCACCAAGAAGAGGAAGGAGTGTTCTTCCCCTTTCACTCACATCTGACACACGCACACACACACACACACACACACACACACACCACGAAACACATGATATCACTGTACGGCCCCATGAACTGAATGAGTGCAAGGAAAGCGTGCCGTGCTGTTCAGCACTATAATAACAGACCCGTAAGAACACAAAGGGGGATTTGCGCACTGCGGTTCAATACCCCTCCTATCGGAGAGATGACTACAGGACTAGTGAGGAAAACTACAATTAAAAAGAGGAACCTCAAAGTCAAATATCCTCAAGTGGGAAAGAAGATATTGTTTAATTATCTGCTGGAACACTAAACGCATACAAATATAAACATTATTTTTTTTTACTTTGATGATAATTAAAAAATGTATCGTCTATGATGCCCAGCAGAAAGATAAAAAAGCTCTTCCAACTTATAAAATAATGACTAATAGAGAATTAATCATGACCCTGTGGAAGTTATTCTATTCATCACATAGTTCCTAGTTATGTGCAAATGTGTTAAATAAAGAAGTGAAATAAAGCTAATACTCATGAATCAGATGGGACCTGACAACAGTTGCTCTGCTCAACAGTCCAGTCCACTGAAAAAGGACAGCAGTCCACCGTGGGCCAGATGGAGCGATCATCTCGTGAGGAGGAGGAAGGAACGAGCCATTAGTTTCCCGTTTCTTTTGTTCTCCGCCGTTATCTATCAGCTAGAGTGCTTTTTACAGCAGACCCCTGAGGCCTGAACGAGTGGACGGGTTGGTCCTGCTGCTCGCCTCAAAAAGGTGGAGGCAGGTGGGTTGGAGAAGCCGCACCCCACCACCCCCACCCCGTCACCCCAGGGCTCTGCTTCACACTGGAAAAGTCCACACACACACACACACACACACACACACAGATCATTCTATTCAATTTAGGTCCATGCAATTATTGCTCTCTATGAGGAGCCATTTAGATGAAGTCTCATTGTTTCATCAACTGATCTACCGTTTTCAATCAAGTTTAATACACTTGGACTCTTGCAGAGCGGCATTGATAATTGTTTTTTAAGAGATGGTTCAAAGCAATGCGTATACTTGCTTCAACCTAGAAAAGATAGTAAATGTATAATGAGCTGCCCTTTGTCCACATGTTTAGACGACTGAACGAAACTGTTTAAAAACCTTTAAACTACTAAACAAGTGTTTGAAATTTTAGGGCTGGATTAAATTGAGTTTTTTGGACACGCTCTCGTTCAGAGATGGAAAAGAAGAACCCAGCTTCCAGCTTCCCCTTAATACAGCAACTCTGCTAGAGCCTGAAAATGACCCACTTTCAGCAGATGTGAACCTACTCGACATTATAACTGCTGCAAATTACCCTTTACATGCACTCCCACTCACATGGACAGACTGAGTTGGTGCTTGCAGAAATGTATGCACACCGTGTTATTTTGGTATGCCAATACTCCGTTCCCCCCGAGGCTGTGATTATACGGTGCACTGTCGAGTGGTTCTCGGTGTAAACGGGAACGCCACTCGACGTTCAAGGCCTTGAAAGCTAAGAAACAGTGTGGAAGTCTGTGGACAAATACGTCTCAGAATAAGTGAGTGCTTGTCGACAGTAAGGGGCGAACAAGACCGCCGGCGGCAATAAATGACATTTGATCACAAGAATACTTCCCTTGTTTAAAAAAAATCAGAAAAAGTAAAGTTTGCGGCGGTCGACAGTATGCGTTGCCAGGTTACCATTGGCAATCGTTGAGACATTGGCAACAAATATTTGGGCTTCGGTTGCCATCAGTCGCAACCACACCACCAAATTCTCTCAAAACAGATTAGAGGTCATCTCTGAAAGGGAGATGATGGACTAGCTGTTTTTGACCCACAATCCACCCCATATATATGTTTTTATTTCTAGTTTTGAGATTTGACTCTTTGTTCTAAAGAAGTGCTTATTTCTTTTTATCCTGTACACACACACACACATATATATATATATACATATATATATATATATATATGTATATATACACATATATATATATATATATATGTGATTGTTAAAAAACCTAACGAGTTAAGTCGCTGCTCCACCATCATCAACAGGATATTCAGACTAGCTAGCATGCACCGAGCCTGCAGCTATACAAGCATATGCCCTAATTAACTTGTTGGCCCTTGACTGAAGCTGGAAGGAGCAGCAAGACAAGACCTCAATGGAAAATTCCAGACGAACAAAACAAACCTATATTAAAGAATACTTGCATATTTGTTTGTTGTTCTAGAGTTGAAGGCAATACACATAACTGCTGGCCTTAGGGCAAAAGCTGTAATAACAAGGATGAAATAAACATGTTCTCCTTTTTAGATGAAGTCAAAAACCACAACCATACAGAATGTTGCAGCAGATTTGTGTGTGTGTGTGTGGGGGGGCGGTGTCAACTTGACTCCGGCCCAGCAACAGGGCATCTTTGTGAGGCTTTAGGCTAGAAGTAAAACAACCAAACCAGGCAACAGTCGAGGTCGCTGAATGCTAAACTGACTAAATATGTTCTCAGGCTGGTTGCAGCTTGGCCTACAAATGATAACTAATAAAAACCTTTGAGAGGGCCAGATAACCGATCCTTAAATACCTATTTGGAGAGCCTTCCCAAAGAACCTAGCAGAGCTTTGGGGCCAGGCTGGCTCGAGCATGAATGGTGCCCTCTGTCACCCTTTAAAAACAGTCAAACCAGAGCCTGGAGCTTACGCCACACCCCAAACCAAAGCAGTGGCATACAGAGGACAGAACTGCTCTCATTTCCATTCTGGAGCTTTTCTGAGGCTGGGAGCAGAGCAAGTTGTGGTTTCAACTGTACAACAGTGCTCAATAGACAAGATTTAAAAAACAGCTACAGGAGCATGACTATTCATTATTAAACTAAAGTATAAATTACCCACATTTTTGTCACTGGAAAAAGGTTTCGCCAACCCATCAAATTGAAGGAGTAGTTTTGACATTGAATGGCACCAGATGCTCTCCGAGCCTGGTTCTCTTCGACCGGGATGAAGGGATTCACTCAGCAAGCTTTGAGAGACGCTAGTAAAAGCACGAGGGTTTTAGTTGAAGCGTAAAGGATATGACACCCCGCTTAAGAATGACAACCCCAAGGCCACACAAATTAAGAAGGAGGCCCAGTATACATATTTGGACTGACCACCAGAAAAATGTAACCTTCGGTTAACTCTGCTGTACGGAAATGACCAAGTATCCGGAGAGGTTCATATCCCACTCAGGAAACACAAATGCGGTAATTGCTAGCATGCATGTTCAACCTCACTTAGTCAGGAAATATGTTCCTAGTCACGGCTGCTAATATGCAACATGAAAAAAAAGCACGGTGCCTTCATTGGGACAAGCACACACACACACACACACACACACACACATGTGTGCAGCTGTTCGGCCTTAATCTGTTCACCAGAATCTGAAATCTGAAGCCTGTCTAGACATTTACCTCCTCCACAATCTACTGTACCAGAACCGTAACAGACACTTCGATCGCAGACACACACACACACACAGACACACACTCCAGCTCAGCCCGAGAGAGCCGCGAAATGAAAACCATTATCTTTGAAATTATTGTCTTGCGTCAATTCACATTTCACAACCTCTGCGCGAAGTCGATCTCCGTGGGATTACATCTCGTACGGAAATCAGGGCGCAGAGAGGAGGAGTGGAAAAGTGGTGACGGTAAAGTTCGGGGGGAAAGGGACAAAGGGAAGTCCCAGAAAAACCTCCCCGATATATCGTCTACCGCCGATGGCTCGAGAAGGTTAATGAATAAGTCACCAGAAGAGCCTCAGGGAGGGAAGGAACAGAGGAAGACTTTATGGAATTGGAGCATTTGCTGACCTGCCAGACACTTCAAATGAAATATAGAGCTTTTCATGAAAGAGGCAACATATCTATGGACACCAATCCACGGGAGACATCGACTTTATGAGAGTGAATTCAGCCTCTGTTGATGCATTACTTTTAGGTTTGTTCAGGTTCAGTGATGTTTACCGAGAGTGGTTTTGAACCGATTGGGGGGAATCTAATTAAAAAGGGTCTCAAGTGAGATCAATTTATTGAATCACAGGAAGCAACCAACCATACAAGACTTCCACTCACTCCATGTCCTCTTTTCAAAGTGCCGAGTCGTACGATAAATTTTGTAGTTCGACTATGTTGAGGAAATGTTACTTCCTGTATTCTTGTTGTTCTTAGTTTGTACTCTAGGTTGAAATGCACTTATTGTAAGTCGCTTTGGATAAAAAAAAAAAATGTAAGAACCTGCTAGGTCCATTAACCGAGTACCTGAATGGTTCCGTCTTCGTCCATATGGCTCTGGAAATCTGTAACCAGGAACCGATAAAACCACCAGAGGAAAAAAGGAGACCATGAACCATATATCAAAGACGATTTCCCTCCTCATTTCCACAAGAAGAAGTGGCTCCTTTTGATTCTAGACCAGCAACAGTGTGAGTGGGTTCAGTGTTTCCCACAAGATTGTGAGAGCCTGTGGTTGGTGGGCCTCAGATCCTGTAGGGGGGGTCCAAGGGCATTCTCAAGGTTAATATTCTATAAAGAAGCCTTTACTATTGTACACGTACATTACTTTAGTGTATTTAAGTGCAATTTGAGGTACTTTACTCAAGTATTTCCATTTTATGGAACCTTTAAATGTCCCCACACAAACAAGTGCAAGTCTGCTAGAAACTACTCCCAATGATTAGATGAAGGGCCGTCCGTCCTCGTCTCTCACACTTGCTCTCTTCCCTTGTGCTCTTGCATTTCCACGCCTACCTTGTGAGCATTACTAATCCGAGTGAGTCTCTTCACTGTGATTAAATACACACTATCCACCCTCTTGACACATTTAGTTGATAAGCAGCTGCAATGATTTCAGCAGTAAAAATAAGAAACACTTCAACTCTCGTAAACCGACGGTCGACGACTTGTAAATCAAAGAGCGCGGGAGATAAAAAGGGAACTGCATAAAAGAGCTGAGAAAATTCAAAGAGCAAACAATCAAGAGGGTCTTATGGCTTCTTAAGCCATCCAACCTCAAACTCCTTGGCATGAAATACTGATATGCCCATGTAAACAAGCCAAGTCTTTCTCTAAGGACCATATTTTGATACTGTCTGGCTTTGGTGTACATATCAATTCTGTGGGTTGTTAAGGCCCTTTAAGGCCATAAAGGGGGCAGCCAGACAGTGAGCAGGGAGGGCAGGAGGCATCTGCATGGGGAATATTCAGCCCGTAGGTGGTCTATAGAGGCAGAGCCTGCAGACACAAGTCATGGCTGAACAATAGTTGGGACCAGGAGGTCAACAGAGCGATGCAGCGGCCAACAGGGAAGATTAACGAAACACAGTGGACGAACAAGTGTTTCCTTGTTGGCCCGACAATGTCCTCCAAAGCTAAAACAACGTGGAATAGAATGGGTTACATGGCCTGAAAACACATAGACACACTGGCCTTCTCGCTCTGCATTTAGAGCTCCGAAACAGCACCCGGATATCATTGACAATGGGTGATCTGGTGTTGGATACCATCATTAATAAATAACAATTACACACATTTATATTCATGCGTTTGTTTGTTACATTTTGCTTTACAAAGTTAGGAAAAAGGCATGTTTCGTCACGCCTGATGTTGCCTTACACATAAATGAAGAGGCGGTATGCTTCACTTGGTGGAAGTGACGGGTCATTCTTTTTTTATAATCGGATCGGTAGTCGATATCAACGGTTACCAAAAGTCCAGATATCAGTATCTGTCGAGACTGCCTCAATAATCCATTTTTTTTAAAGAGATGGGAAAACTCCCTTTGAGTTGAACAATTTGGCCAAATAGACAGACGCTGACTCGACTTTTAGATAAAGTACAGTTTCAATAATCTGAAATCTAAGTTAAAAAAAAATTTGAAAATTAAAAAATGTAACTCAAAAAGGAAATAGATTTTTCCAAAGATATATGCATTCTTTCAAAAGTTAAATTTATTTCAATATTTTCAGTAATGGTTTCATTTGACAGAAAAAGTGGGTTGTATTGTTGTAAAATGCTGACTTCAGGATGAAAAGAGGCGAGTACGTCCAGTCGCTAACCGAGACGAGATGCTCCCGGTTCAAGTCTTTAACCCTTCCCATCATCTCATCAGCCACCGACTGCTGATCGCTACTTAACCCCAGCAGCCACTGACACCGAGAGCCATAATAATACTGCTGTCCTAGTGGGGGCTTTTGAAGACTTATAACGCCAAAGTCTACACAATAGGCCGCCTGTTTAAATAAGATGGTGAGTGATTAACAGGATGTGTAGGACCAAGGAAAACTAGACCCAGCAAAGCAGTTAGCCAACCGGTGACACGATTCACTTGACCTTCTGGGGCTAAAGATGGAATTGTAGACACAGAAATATCAGTTTTAAAAACAGTCAAAACAGCAACAGGAACTAGTCAGTCTATCTAAATCTAAGTACTATCAATTAACAAAGGAAAATCTAATTACATTCAGCCAAAAGTAGGCCTTAAAATACACACTTTCTCCATTTCATACTGAATAATACTAAGTTGCGTGATAAGTACGTCCCCTCTTCACAGCCACAGCCCCAGAGGATATGGGTCAGAGTCCTGAGTCGGAAGTGTGTGAAATCTGTGTCTCCGTCAGTGTGACTGCTTGGACAATCAACATCCCTAAATGTAAGGCACTGTCGCAACAGCATGCTGAGCCACGTATAATTCCTGCTTATCACAAACAGTTCAGACACAGCATTAAGAAAAAGAAACAAAACATTTACGGTAGAAAAACCTGAACAACTGTAACTTGACATTTGGTTGTGTCACATGTTTGTTCTGATTTGTGTCAACATTAATTTGCACAATGCAGAGAAAACTAAGATCGAGTGCTCCAAAGCCCGGCCAGGCTTCAGTTTAGCTCTCCATTTAACCCAGATAACATAAACATGAAGTGGTTTGACAGGCATATCGACCGCTTAGCGTGCAGCATGTGCGTACTCCAACAACCCAAACCGACTATGTGATTAAGCGATGGCCCAGGGTTTGCGTCTACAGACATTTCCCAGACTATATATTTCAATGCATTGCTCCCTCCTGCATTTACAGACTTCCACATGTGGCCATACCACTCAGACACGTTGTTATCAGAGCTGATCTTTCCTCCATCTTTAACCCCCCCTCACATCCTCCTCCACTTTCTCTTTGAAGCCTCAATCTTTTCCTTTCGGTAAATGTGGAGATAAACGGTCGGGGACGGGGGTTAACCAGCTGTGCAAAGCAGTAAACACAGACCGCACGTGAGATGAGACTTCCCTACATGGGACTCGGTGGGCTTCCATCACCCTCGCATATTCCTGAATTCAGCTTCTACGTCTGCCGTGTCGGCATCATCGTAATGCTGCGAGCTGCCTTTTCCAGTTTACTCTCTTAGACTAACGGAAGTGGATCTATCAGGTCATCATCCGAGAGGGTATTTTCTGCACAAGATCATTTTTTAATCAAAAAACCAGATAAATCACAATGCGGAGAGGCAGATCAGTGGCTTAATGCGCTTCACATTCCTGATATCTCTGCCTATTTTGGGCCCTCTCTGGCATCTGGATGAGAGGGTCCCAATACCGCATCATACGCGGATACACATGTGCAAATACATCTCCGTTTGTACTGCCAAGTGAAATGTGGCATGTGCGTGGACACATTCAGTCATGTGTGTGTGTGTGTGTGTGTGTGTGTGTGTGTGTGTGTGTGTGTGTGTGTGTTTTTACTGTTTGAATCCCTCGGGCTCAGGCATGAAGTGAACATGGAAACCAAGTGTATAGCTTTACTTAGGAGGTGAGTTTCAGACAAAGCAAAACACATTGACGCATTTATATAAGTTATTCATCATGAGTCTGAAGCTAAACACACACAGAAACAGCTTGCACACTTCATTGGAACGTGAACACTGTTAAAGAATCTCTTAGAATAAAGAGGAACAGGTGCGATCCGACCTTGCGGCTTGTTCAACGGAGAGACATCTCACCTGATAGTAGGCTTTAATCTGCCTGATGAGAATAGAGAGGTTCTGGATGCGCAGTGTGGGGTCATTGTTCACCTTCTTGTTGGTCCTCTGCACCGTGGCCTTCGGATTTCTGTGGAGAAATAAAAAATTGCATTCAGTCATTTAATCTCCGTTTGTAGATTAATGTCAGTTAAAGATGTACGGAAACATTTTTAAATGAATGTTTCTGAGCATGTGTCACTGGGTTGGTTTTCTATGATGTGTGTTTGGCTAAAATCATTCGCAGCACAGTGACAATGGACCCTGGTCTCAGGAGGTCGAGTGCCATCAAAGACAGTCGGCCACCCCTTAAAATCTGGAGGCTCCGATTGTTTAGACGGTTTTCAGCCTTCAAATCTAATTCTGGGACGGTAAAAAAAAGGAGCGTGCACGACGACTGACGTTACCACGGGTGCCAACATGTTTTATTGAGCCTCAGAGACATTCCACAAACTCCCCCCCCAGTTGCTGTTATCCAACAATCCACACCACCGCTTGCATATCTATGCAAATTACCTTTAAAATACCAAACCTCATGTAATCTCAAACCTAGTTAAATCACCGTTGTTGGCATGCTAATTGGTGAAACTAATTGGTGCAGAGAGGCGAGTTTCCTGGCAATTTGAGCGTCTGTCCGTCTGTCCGTCTGGATGCTCAACAAGCCATCTGCCAGGCACATGGTCAGTACTAATTAGCAACCCATGCATTTATCAATTACCTTCCCACGTCTCGACTTTAAAATGAGCTTTTCAACCGCTACGTTTGACACCACGAATAGTATTAATTAAAAAGGTTCTTGAAATGGCAGCTTTTGCATTGAGTGCAAGTTAAAAGTAAAACGGACTAATACTATGCAAGACATGTGGCCTTAATGTGATAACTACTGATCCCCTGAGGGAAAGTCATATTCCATAGACTCCCACTTCCGAGAGCAGAGGCGGTGACCCAAGAGCAGATACGGTTTCACCGAGAGACACTTTGAAAGACACGCGCCGTCCTACTCTGCAGGCTAAATGGAATCCAATGCAACCAATATTTGAATGATTAAACAATGAAATATAAAGAAAAACATCACATGTATATCCATTTGAACAAAACAAAAATGACTCCTGGATTTGTTTCACTCAATCTATCCAGTAACCGATAACCGATGCACCAACGTTGCGTGCATCGTCGTGGATACATTGAACCCCTGTCCCAGTAAGTCTCCATATAATCAACTTCTTTAGCTGCAAGGTTGTCAGCTGTGTGCCTGCCCCGCGTTCTCCGTCAGGGTTTCCATCGCAAGGCAGGCGAAACGTTAGCGAGCGTCTGGCCGCGAGATCAAGAGCGCGCGCCGATGGGTGTGATGACGTTAGCAGTTACGTTACAGCTGTGAACGCAGCAGAACAGTGTGTGTGTGTGTGTGTGTGTGTGTGTGTTTTGGTCGTTGAATAAATGCTCAAACTCCTCAAGACGTCAAAAGCATCCTTCGTCTGCACCAAGCCCACGAGGGAAAAGTAGGAAAATCTCACCCACTCCCCTACTAAAAAAATAAAATAGCCCTGTATATAATTAATAATACATGTATTACATCACACCAGCAGTACTAAAGAGCAGCTCTCTCTTTTTCATGAAATGCACTTCAGAGCATAGATCCCATGACCTATAGAATAGGGTCAACATGCTCCGAGTCGGGGGGAGGAGAGTCCTGGCTGCTTGTGAATGTATGCGTGCGTGCATGCAGTGTGTGGCACATGTGTAGTCATGCAAGCGTGTGCGCATGTCTGCATCTGTGCTCCAGAATAGCGTGTCTGTATGAGTGCATGAAGCTTCATCCTGAATAAACATTAAGACGGTATCAATCAAGATTTTTGTTTTCAGCGTCCCTCTTGTGAAGATGTCAAAGGTGAAGGATTCTTCATCTTCCTCCAGGACATTCAGCTCGGTGGTGTTGCAGTCTCGGGGGACTTGTGGCTTCCTAATGACTTTAGCATGCTGCTGCTGCTGCTCCGCTTCTACCAAGACTGATTACACGTAGAGGGATTTCATAAAAAAACTCTCATACCCAGGAATATAAATATTCCAAGTTCCCAGCAATCATTTTCATAAAATTCTAATGTAGAGTAAAAGACTCAATGTGCTCATTATAATATGCATTTAATGCTTCAGTAGCCTTAACTCTTAAATAACATTCTAATATATAATGATACGCGTTTCGTTTCCACCAAGAGAAAGGGGCAGAATGCCTTTCTCCTGAATCAACCGGCTGCAGTGTGGATGTGTTCATTTGTCTTTGATCAGCCTCCGCCCTGATATACACACCCCCACACAATCATGCTAATCAGAGGGACACAGGGTTCTATTTAATACCGGTATAAATGAGCAGTCATGTGACCTCATCCCCACCCCCCTCCACACACACGCTCAGCCCCTTTGGAGGTCCATAGTAGGGGGTCTATTTAACCCATTCATTAAAAAGCACAGGAGGCAGTAATCCTGTCAGGGCGAGGAGGGCGATGTGGGGAATGAGGTGCGAGTGTGTGTGTGTGTGTGTGTGTCAGAGATTGAAAGAGAGAAAAACAGCAAAGAAAGGGTCGCCCAGTCATACATTCCTTCACCATCAGAGTCAGGCAAGAACATGGCGGCCACAACAATATAACCGTGACGACACTACATCGCTCATTTTTGGGGCTCCGAAGCCACGCGTGCTAGCACGCGACAGGCCGACGCCCCCTGTGGATCGGCGGCCGATTAAACACAGGGACTTACTCCGGTAATGGAGGCCTCTCGCCCTGTTCCCGCTGATGCAGTAAACCCAAGGCTTTGAATAGACGAAACAGCCAGCAAGGCAGACAACTAGTGGGCCAGTCAGCCAGACGGCCGGTCAATAAGCCGGGCCGTCGGTGCTGTCGATGGGCACCGCAGCCTTCTGTAGGGCCCAGGGCCACTGGGCTTTCTCCTCTCATCTCCTGGCTTTGATTGGCTGGGTAGGTTAGAGAGTAGTGTTAACCCACATATGACAGGCTGCATTACACTCAGCATGAGCAGCCAGGCACACACACACACACACAAAGTAGGCTAAATGCACACATACAAAGACAAGAATGCAGACTTCATTTGGCCACGTGTTGGGGATAGAGCTGTACTGTCCAAACACAGCAGGGGAGTGTGTGTTTGTGACCGTGTGTGTACGTGTGAGAAAGAGAGAGACACACACACACACAAGCAAACGCACACACACACACAGAGAAAGAGGAATCGGGGGGGGGGGGGGGGGCTGTTATTAGCAGCCACGCTAATGTTGGCAGTTCAGTTCAGGGTAATTCTGTGGCTCTGCTTCTGTCACATCCCCGATTAAAAGTGTAAAACCTGTCTGAGACGAAGATGAGAAGTCATCCTCTCACAACAAACTAGAACATGAAATCTAAAATCAACACTAATACCCCTCAGGACTCACACTTAACTCAATTAGCCAGATCGAAGTCTTACTTCTTAAATTAAGCTGACATGCCTTGTAGAAACACGACGAAGCCAACAATCAATGTGAAGTTTGCTCGTAGCGGACAGGCCATATGATGCAACTCTGGGAACAATAATTACAATAGTGTATGAGTTTTTAGGATTATGAGTTGAATTTTAAAGGATACCTTTAATAGTATGACAATGCCATTGCTCATACACGTCCCTCTGTGACATGCACAGGACAGGAGTTGGCAAAATCAAGAGCGTAATGAACGATAAAGCTCCGCAAATCAAATTGTAAATACTCCGTTTAAATATTTACACGCCGTTTGCAACAATTGAAGTTCAGCCTGAATCTTGTTCAAATCAAATCTTGCAACACCTGAGTGCACGTTAACACACCGACCGCCTCTCTCCCAATGGAAGCTTGAGAGCACAGTAAACACACAGAGGCAACACGCAGAACCAGTGAAGAATGAAGCAATGACTTTGTAACATCGTTGGCACCATGCTTATTAATAATAATAATTTGCGTACCAAATAAAGAATACTTTGTTCACTTTGCGATGGGTATATATTACAAAACATATCACCTACACTCAAAGAAATGACTCATTGGATGAACTCAATTACATTTTTGGCAGGTTTTCCATCCAATAATTATATGCAACTCCAACTCAAATTTAGCACATCAGTGCAATAAAATGTAATTAAGTTAGTCCAACTCATTTGTATCAGATACATCTAAAATATAATCACGATATTCATTAAATTAAATAAATTTGTGTTTGTCCAACTAAAAATATTAACTAACTAACTCACAAAATATGCAAACTCCACACAGAAGGAACGCCCGGACTGGGAATTGAACCCACGGCCCTCTGGCTTTGAGGCGACAGTGCTAGCCACTACACCACCGTACAGCCCTGAAAGTGTGTTCACCTCATGTAAACAACTGATTTTCAGAAGGCGCATGCGCAAAGGGTAGTCCCCAATGAAACACATTTATTTTGAGTTGATATGCACACCATCTAACCTAAATAAATCTAATAAATTAAAGTATTCATACATTTTGTGTTACACCCATTCAATATAAATATCTATTTTTGTAATTGATTTATTTAAATGTATCAAACAATATTTAAATGTGTCACCTCGAAGAAGGGCTTGAATCGTTTTTGTGAGTGTAACCTAAATAAATCTAATAAATGAAAGTATTCATACATTTTGTGTTACACCCATTCAATATAAATATCTTCGTTTTGTAATTGATTTATTTAAATGTATCAAACAATATTTAAATGTGTCACCTCTAAGAAGGGCTTGAATCGTTTTTGTGAGTAACCTAAATAAATCTAATAAATGAAAGTATTCATACATTTTGTGTTACACCCATTCAATATAAATATCTTCGTTTTGTAATTGATTTATTTAAATGTATCAAACAATATTTAAATGTGTCACCTCTAAGAAGGGCTTGAATCGTTTTTTTGAGTGTAGTGGCCGATATGATGTCTTTTGCTACGAGTCAGCCCTACTGCTCGAGGGGGCTGCTTCCCCTTTTTGTTTCCCACGAGAGACGTAGTGTGTACAACAAGCCCAGTGAGGGTCTGACCATCGGTATGTGGCTCGCAGCCGACTTCCTCGTCTTGGCTTCTCATGGGGTCGTTTCTCTCCTTGTCTTTGTCTTTCTGTTTCCACAGGGCCTCTTCCCATTCCATAGGGACTCCAGATAAACGCGTTGGTGACAAACTGGATGCAATTGGATACTTTGCCATGTGCTGGACTACAAGCACATAGACCATAAAACATTGAAATGCACAGACAAAAAGGGCCTCGAATAATAAGCGCATTCCTGTAGTGCCACACTCACTTCTCTGCTGCACTGAGTTCCTCTTATTTAACAGAAGTGGTGTGCTTGGTCACCGATTAATTCTACTGTGTTGCTAATTCTCAAAGTTAAGCTGCTGTTAATGAACAACTCAACACTTCACAGCAAAAAGGTCTTCCAAGGAACAGGAGGGATTATGCCCCCTGAGCCACTGAGGGGCTTGTAACATGAAGCAGATGGAGGAAGTGTTGAGTTTGCATTAACAGGAAACCGCAGCAGCGGCAAAAATACCTAATTTGGACAAGTTATGATTAAATATATAAAATTCTGAAGATGTCAGGTTAAATGTGTGACATTGCCTGACGGATGCTGAACATGGTGCAGCCCAGAAACCCCAATTAATCCCGAAAATGCATTGCATTAAATATCAACCCCGGTCAAAAAAAATGAATTGCTAGGGCTGAGTAACATGTGTTAAAAAAAGAACCCTAAAATGGTCCATTATGGGATTTAGAAAAAGGGCCTCGCATTAACACAGCCTTGTTAAAAGGTCTGTCCTCTCAAGGTCACAGCTGCCGTTTCCTGTCCGACTTGATATACATCCCCCTGCTCGACAGACGCAGCGAAGACGGCAGGACGCGGGCACGATTGTACGAGGGACGACGGATTAATGTGCGATTCTACACTTTGACGAGGAGGGCGGCAGACCCCGCGGTCCAGGAAGCAGCGGTGGAGGAATCGAACGGGCCGACGGCCCAGCGGCAGCTCGGAGAGCCTCTCTGCTCGGTCCGCTGGGGCTCGCCCCGAAGAGAACGACAACAAAGGCTTCAGAGTGCTGCTCAAAGAAAACAGAGGAGGACGAGGGGGAGAGAGGGAGAGAAGGAGAGACATGGACTGACAAGCAGACCGAGATGAAGGAAATGACTGCAGGGTGGGGCAAAGGGTACAGTAGCAGTAGGGGTTGAGACATGATGCAGAGAGAGGGAAAGGAACTAGATGGCAGAGGGAAGGGAGACAAACAAGATGAGTGTCATGGAAATGTTCTCCATCATCCTTCAGTCCAACACCAAAAGGTGTCTCGATTGCACGGCAAAAAGAATTAGAAACCGGAACCAGCTAATTTCTGGTATTTTTGTACAGCTGCAGATTCATTTTATTTTGATCAATTGATTGCTGCAACGCTAATGTATGTCGATGGATCAAGATGTAACCAGGGAGAACGCCAAGGAAGTGGGGGAAAGTTCTTATTTGTTCTCACCATTTTATTAAAATTACTAAAGATCCCTTATGAATTCCATTCATTAAGATCCATTATGTCTTAGCAACATAAACAGGAGTGTGTTCAAGGTAGGATACTTTATGCACAAAAGGTTTTCACTCAAAGATGAATGAAAGACAGAAAGAAGAAAAAAGAGGCCGTTTTTAGATTTGTTGCCAGATGGCTGGTACCCTCAGAATATTGACGGAGAGAAACAAAGCCATAAGCAGAGCAGAAGCATAATAATGTTGCCTCCACATGTTAGTACAACAATAACCAGAGAATCAAATGATGCATCAGAGCCTGCAACAAAAGAGCAACGGGGTTCAGGGTTTAAACCAACACTCGTCATTCAGTGGCGTCCTTCCACAGCAAGACTCTTCCCCCGAGCTCATTGGTCGAGGGCTTCGTGTTTGCATGACGTGTCGAAAAGCCAATTCTGTCATGAAAGGAAGTGATGACAGGCGTACTGAGGACATCCTGTGTATACGAGCGTCTAAAAAAGATAATAATAATCTAAAATCGACTGACTCGTGGGTTCACTTCTTTAAGGCCGACAGCAACTCGAAAGCACTCTCGTAAGCAGAACAGAAGTATGCAGGTGGAAGGGGAACGTCGCCTTCATTTGTGTTTTTACACTCACTCCCAGGTGTGCAGCCTTTCAGACGGATTCACAGACGTGCACGGATCTGTGCGAATGCTCAAGTCAACAGAAATCAGCCTGTGCAACATGCGGGACGGCATTCTTTTTATAATCCACCATCTTTCCCTCTATATACTTGCACTCAATCCCACAAACAGTCAGTCAGTACTCTCGACTGATTTCCTTGGTCACACATCAAATGGGTCCTTTTTCCGATGCCGGGGTCACACGTCCAGATTGTAAAGCCGTCTGTGGCAAATTTGCGATATTGGGCTTTACATATAAGTTTCAATTGAAATCAGATCTCCTTTTTTTAATACTGAGAAGTCTCCATCTCACTACTGCATTACTCTGTCCCACTGGCCCGTGGAGGGCAGACCGACTGGTTCACAGGCCAACGAGCCAGCCCGGGCCTACGGGACTGGCAGGAAAACAGAACTCAACTGGACGCTTGTCACTCTGACAAAACTCAAATTAGAGCCCCTCTTGCCGAGCGGGAAAACTAATTGGTTTGACGGCACGGAGGAGGCGATCTAATTGGCTCGGCAATGTCAGTTGCAAGAGGGCAGGTGGGGGGTGGGGGGGTGACGTGGTGCCATCTGGGTGTCAGCAAACCGTTAGTCTCTCTCTCTCTCTCTCCCTCTCCCTCTCCCTCTCCTCTCTCCCTCTACCTCTACGCTGTCCCGTGCTGTTCCGATGACAACTGCTGCCAGCCTGTCTGCCGCGTCGGCACTGAGGCCGCGCAGAGACCGCCACACGGCGACACTCAAGCTCATTCTGCAGCAGCTGACATCACCGGGGAGAGACGTGAAACGCTCAAGTTTCTCCGGCCAGAGGACTGTTGGTGTGAGGGAAATAAAGGGGGGGGAGAAATATTTTTAGGAACCCTGCTTAACAATGTTTTTGTGTACGCCGACTTTCATATACTACCGTCTTTACGTATTTGGAGTTGTATCCTCCACTCTGGAAGACTTAGCACAGGGCATTTCATTCAATGCTCAACTCCAGTTTGTTATTTTCCAGTGTAAACACGGCTGACTGGCGGTAACAACAGCGGAGCTTTTTGAGCGGGAACTGATCACTCGCTAGCGGGGCGATGCCAACCGGCACGCACGACAAAATATCTTAAGCTGCCAGAACAGAGGGAGAGAGAGAGAAAAAAAGAAGAACAGCATGAGTAAGTGAGAGTGCGTTCGTAGGAGCCTGCAATGAATACAATCCCCGTTAATCATCGCCTACAGTCCCTCAAAAAGAAGCTGGAGAACGTTCCTGTGGTTTAGCTACTTTTTAATGAGTGGAAGAGAGAGATGTTGAGGGAAGGGAGGCATTTCTAATTGTTCCAGTCAACACACGGCAACAAATGTGAACACACTTGAGGCCAGTTTCAAAAACACATGTATGTCTTTTAATACTGAATTAAAAATCATGCACTGATACCGGGCTGGTTGATGCATTAAAACACTTAAAACTTTAATCCTTATCAAAAGTTAGGAGAGCCATGTTTAAGACTGATGTTGCCTTGCGTATAAAAGAAGAAAGATCCCAATCACTTCCACGCAGTGAGGAATACCTACAGGATATTAATGCAGTCCTGGTATGGGATCAGTACTCGGTATCGACTACCCAGAGCCCAGGTATCTTTATGGGGACAGAAAAAGTCAGATTTTGTATCCCTAATATTACGTTTCTAAAAAAAATAGAACAAGGGCGTGTGTCACTGTCTTTGAGGAATGCCATCATCTAAAACTCCCTAAAGCTGTGGTTTCGAGGGATGGAAATGAGCTTATTATATAGTATATTTCAGTTAGCACAGCTTACTGGAGGAGACCACGCGGTGCTGGTGAAGTGGGAGAGGCAGACAGAAAGCAGTCTCACCGACATAGCGTCTGACCAGTACTGTAGGCCTTTTGTGTGGGAGGGTGGCCGTACAAGACGACTACCGACAGCTGCCTCAGTCCAAAAGAAAAAGCACAGCAGAAAAGAAAGGAAAAAAACAGCCAGATACACACACACACACACACACACTCCCACGCAGACACAGAAGCCCTACAGAAAAGCACACACACAAATATAAACAGAGCGGGCTGTGACCGCCAATCCCCGACATCCTGTCAGGCGATCACAAAGTCACAGTTCAATTCAGCTCGACGCTGGCTGCTCTGTCCAGGAGCACACACACACACACACACACACACACACACACACCGGAACGGCCCCGTCCAGCCTACTCCACTTATCTGCAGACAGAAATCCTACCGAGAGCCCATTGCCAAAGAGCTCGGCTTTGATATGGGGATCTGAGGAGTTTCCGTGTGGCTCGGCAAACCGCCGCTAGAGAATATAGGTTTATTTTTGCATTTTCGCCCTCTTTGTTTTTTCTTTTGCGTATCTTCTGTGCCATGTTTAAGGTTTTCAACCATGTTGGCAAACCGTTTTCCATCTCACTCACACTTCCCGCCCTTCCCCCGCGTATCCTTCCGGTTGCTTTCCGCTATACAATTTCCCATTGGGGAAAAGCTCTTGAAATACTCACGACTTGTTAATCGTTTTAAGGAGGTGTGTGTGTGTGTGTGTGTGTGTGTGTGTGTGTGTGTCTGTGTCTGTGTGTGTGTGTGTGTGCATGCGTGTGAAGATGCCCTTGTCCAACAGAACCTGCAATAGCCTCCTTAAACACCTTTCTGCTTTGAAGGATTTCTTTGAGATTATAAAGACAGCCTGGAGGAGGAGGAGGAGGAGGAGGAGGTACAGGACAGAGGTGGAAGAGGAAGTTGAAACCTGAAGGTAGGCGGGTTCGTGGAGTGGTGCAGCCGAGCAGCTGGAGGTCGAGGACACCAACCAGAGACAGGAAAAGACCAGTCAGAGCTAATCATGCAGCTCAACTCTTCTAAACACTCTCCACTCTGAATATAGCGAGGTTTGCTCCGCTCACGTAGAAACACAGAGATGCACGAGTGCAGAAGACGAGCGTCCTCACGCCGTGGAATACGAGTGACACCTGCAACACAGCGTAATCTCTACTGAGGGGGGAAATCAATTCCACTGGGAAGCAGGGGAGGGGGGGGGGATGCTGACGGTGTGGAGAGTGGCATTAGCGGAAACATTTTTTTTGAAATTGCAATGCAAGCGGGAAGTAGCAGCCCTAAACCAGACAAAGGAATGGAAAGCTGTCTGCTGCCGTGCTAGATGACAGGAGGGGGCTGGAAAGACAGGCAGATTCAGACAAATCCAATGCATCATCATCTTCTCCAGAACCTTCCCTCCCTATGAAGAGATCTGCCAAAGCATCTACTTCCCATCTACTTAAGTGAAAACAAACATACTGTGCTGGCCTGCTACATTGATGAAGGATCTTGTGTAATCTGCTGCATCCAGATTCTGCACCCCTTCCCGTGTTTGTCCGCTCACGACTACCGTTTCTAGTTGTAATCTGCCGCCCGGCAGGAAGCTCTGCAGCCTCCAGGAGTAATGCGTTCTCCCAGTCAGCTGCGGATGACAGCCATGCTGCCTCCTCGCATCCTCGGAGATGCTCGCAAGGAAACCAACTGCAGCTGCAAGAGATCCCGACAACAACTGTCTGCAAGGATTTTTTGCATGAAAGTGTGTGTGTTAGTGTGAGTGTGTGTGTGTGTGTGTGTGTGTGACCCACAAATACAAGGTCCCTTTGTGTGTAGCCTACATTCACTTCAGCAGACAATTTCAAGTACTGGACAGAGGCCGGAGTTCTTTAAAAGAAATGCTTCATTTGGTCATGTGGGGATGACCACTACAAGCCCCAGGGGATCATTTATTGTCTCCCATCCCCGCCCACAGACCAGTCATTGAGCCATACACACACACACACACACACACACACACACACACACAGTCTCTCATACACACAGTGTATACATCTATTATCGTGATGCGTTTGGGGTCCCAAGTGTCTCTACACATGTTGTCATACGACCAATCATATTTCAAATCACTTACATCTCGAGCATGATCTCGTTCAGGTAAATCCCATCCACGAGTTCGATATATTCCGATAACGCGGTGCCTTCGGTCAACGTCGCATGGCCGACCGTCTTCACCTGAAACGGGACAATGCACAGAGGTGTCGGCTCATCAATAAGCACTTCAAAGGAATATGGGTAATTAGCTTCGATACACATCCCGATGCTTCATCGGGGCTCTTACCCAGCAGACCAGCGGCGTGAGCATAAACTGCTCCAGCAGAGGGGTGAAAACCTCGCTTTCCATATTTTTTTTCCAGGGGCAAACTGGGGCAGATTTAAAAAAATGTGCACTCCCCGGGAGAAATAGGCGTTTGTGTTGCCTCCGCTCATGTAGCGGATTCAATTAAGTCGACGCTCATTTGGAAAAAAATAAATAACGGGGTCTGTGGTTTTACTCGGGGAGGGAGGGGGGGAAAAGAGAAGGAAAAAAAAAAAACGTTAATCCACAATCTTCTTGACACGACACAGCTGTTTCAGATGCCAACGGCGGGGCTTGGCTCCCTAGAGGAAACGTAATTACATGTTTTTGTGAACGCGAGCTATCTCCAGACAGTCTCCATGAGACCTGAGCCAGGTAGGGCTTTTTGCTCTGGAAGAGGAAGAAGGTCTCACACAGGCGAAGCTAAATATTCCTCCGACATGATTAACTAAATGAAAATATCCAGCGCGTGCAGAGGAGAAGAAGAAAAAGAAGAAAAAGTCCAGTTGTTCAAAGGTCCTGTTTTTTCTCTCAAAATCCTTCTGTTTACTCCTTTCTAATGAAGTGTGAAGTCATTTGTGCCCTGGTGGCTCGTCGGTCCTCCCCGTCGGACTCCGTTCAAACGCCGCATACGAATGAAGGGAGGGAGGTGAGAGGATGACTGGAGGACACGTAGCACCGCCCCGCTCTCCTCCGCATCTCACCCCGCCCCTTCGGCTCGAGAATGTAAAAAATAAAAAAATAAAAAATAGGGCATCGATGAAAGTATATATTTCCATTAAAATAAAAAGAGTGTGTGTTCTGAGAGAATTTGTTCATTATTTGAAAGATTTGTTGAAAAGACGAAAATGTATTTTAAATGAATAATGCAGACACTAAATGGACCAGGCGTATAGGTTGTGTGTGCAGGCAGCTCTATAGTGCTTTAATGTATATGCAATGGCTTGCAAAATATTTTCTTCTTGTTTTATTCCTGTGCAAAATAACCTTTTGTCTGCATTCACAGCATGCATGAGGCTCCATTAAAGCAGCAAGCAAGCAGGTTACTGACACCTAGTGGGTAATGTACAAATAGACGACTGTAAATGTACAGTAAGTATGCCCCGAGCTGTGTCTTCAAATCAGTGTGCACTGTGCAGTCAAATAAATATCTGACGTGATGCACTTCCCCTTCGTGGGAAATAAAGTAATTTGGGACACATAGTGTAACGATTAGCCAACAGAAAATCTAGTTTCAACTATTTTGACAATTGCCCAATTTGATAATTCCCTAAATAAAAAGCCAAACACAACTTATTTCCAGTTTCAAATGTGTAGATGTTATATATTATTGTAAATTTAAAAATATGATGATCGTATCAACGCTCTTGCAGAATGGGGCGTTGTGCTCCTGCAGCAAACCAGCTGTTTTAAACACACAGTATTTGTTTTAGCTGCATAAGGCACAAGGTAGTGACTGAATCATAGACCCACAGTCGTCCTCTATACAGGATACACTTAATCAACAGTTGATGAATGGCTCAGTCGGTGTGAAGAGGGAGCAGTGGCTCTGTGACCAGATAGCCAATACAAAAAAACACAATCACTGATTAGGGAGCTGTGGACCTGGGACACCACTCAGGAAAAATATAGATTATTGTATGTTCCCAAAAAGGTTATAATAAGCACATTCCAGCAGCAGCTCTCTTAGATAAGCAGAGGCTCTCATTTGCATTTAGAGTAACGGTCATTTTGGTTGGTAACTCAGCTTGAGGCCATACACAGTACATGAGCTCCTGACTAGACCTGTTGTCTCTTGGTTTCTGTATAACGGGTTCGACTGGGTGGTTGTAAGCTCGTGGAGTTACAGCATGAAGAGTCGCTTCTTGAAAATCCATATAGGCCATAAAAAGCCTCTCAAAATCTATCAAGATAGGGGTTGTTATTATTTTGGTCCGATTGTATCTTCGGCCCCCTTTAAGTGAACTTGTTTGAGATAAGAATAACTTTCCTCAGTCCAAATGTGTGATGGGTCTACCAAGATACCCGTTTTTGTAGAACTCACTTGCATACTGAATACTGCCTTGTGTATATATTTCCTCTGTATATTTTGTATTTTAGTAATACTATTATTATTATTATTTCGTATTGTTATTGTGTTTTATTTGTATTAATGCTCTAATGTGCACCCGCTGCTGTGATTCTGAAATTTCCCCACTGTGGAACTAATAAAGGAATATATAATCTAATCTAATCTACCAGCACTGATGCGTTCATTTTTTTTTAAAATATTGTAACTAATTTACTTGAAATCTTTTGAAAATGTATAGTTTCAAATATATCTAACTTTTGCACAAGTGGTAACCACAGGATAATGGAGCTTACGCGCAGTGTCGAAGCACACAACTCTGCAAAATGCTGCTTTATACAGCTTTTACATTACATTAGCCATCATACACTATACTGGGCATACCAAACCAATTGAGGGTGTAAAGCTAAAACCTCTGAGTGTATTGAATCAAGCAAGAGTGTGTTCTATTGCTTATGAATTCAACTTACACTCATATTACTCTGTAACATGAAATATTCATTTCTAAATGTGCAACACACAAAGTAAACGGTTGAAGCTTAGTTAAATTGTTAAAGCTTTTTAACCTTTAACTATTTACGCTATTTATTTAATTAAATTCTGCTTTATCAGAAGTGTCCGAGTGTCATTTTGTCAACAAGCAGTCCCGCTTCTGTCTTAATATTTTAATTCAAATGTGGCAAAATCTAGACTGGTGGAGAGATGCATTAATGTGACTTCACTTGTAGCCCAGTGAGAAGAAGGGAGAGCGGTTAACCTGGAAGAAAACAGAAAATACCCCAAATAACCCAAACTGGTTTAAATGTGTGTGATGTGCTTGATGTGGCATTTAAAGGAGAGGGTTGGATCGAAGATGTCACCGAGGTTACAGATGTGTGTGGAAGCAGAAACAAGGGGGTGCCATCGATGGAGAGGGAGAAGTTGTGCTCGGATTTGTTGAGTGATTTGGAGCCGATGATGAGGATTTCAGATTTGTAGCTGTTGAGTTTGAGGAAGTTGGCTTGCATCCAGGTCTTTATATATGTGAGGCAGTTGGTGAAAGTGGAGTAGTGGGTTTGGTGGATTTGGTGGAGATATAGAGGTGTGTGTCGTTGGCTTGGCAGTGGAAATGGAGTCATTGGTGGCATGTGATGTTGCCAAGGGGGAGCAAATATGTTGCAATAGTCTGAATAGGAAGATCTGCAGCTGGGGGGTTAATGACAGGTCGGGGAAGAAAAGGAGTGTGTGTGTGTGTGTGTGTGTGTGTAGAGTAAATTGTCTGTCAATGATCCAATTTCCTTAAAAATCAATCAACTTGATCTAATCCTACTGATGTGAAAAATAAAATGAGTAATTTGCTTCGGGGGTCTACTCCAATTAAATTGTTTCAAATCAAATACAGCCCTTTTCTGTGTTTTCCCACTCACATCTCTATAACCCTGTCACCCCAGCACACGAATACACACTGACGTAGATGAGGAGAGCCTTTCATGGCTCGTGTGCCCGATGCTCACAGCAGCCCGAGCACAGTGACATGTTGTACAGCCCTGTGTGTTCATTGTGTGTTGGGATTCATTAACCTTGGAGTGAACAGGGTGCCGCTCCGGCCCGTTGAATTAAAATCTATTATTTACTTTTTTCACAAAGCGCCCATCCACGTCCACCTAATAAAGACCCACCGCAGCATTCCTCTCACTCAAAACCGCCTCTTTTGGCTCAATATCTACAGAACCAGCATGCGCATGGAAACACGTGGACATGCTATATTTCCTCTTCGGCCGAGGAATATGAAGCCCACAGAGCTGCTCTGAAATGCTTTACAAAAAACTGAAAACATTCTCTCTCTGAACAACCAAATCCCCTCGCCGCTACTCTCTTTTGATCAAATTATCTTTCTTACGAGACTGCGTCAGAGTTTCCTGTTAGTTATTTCACTGGAATTTACGAGCGACCACAAGCATTTTGATTTGGAGCTGTGCTGATCTCATGTGGCCTTGAGTGCAGGGTGGGCTGAGAGAAATGTTTGAGCTGTGAGCATTTAATCTTTCTTTGAGTAACATATCACTGGTTTTTGACTTCCCCTCATAATATGAATACTAACAGTTCAAGTTAAGTTGATGAGTCAAATCCAAACAGCATATTCTGAGTTGAACTGCACATGTGATGGATTTCTGTTGACCATATTAGAACTATTACATTATAAATTTGTGGGTCTATCCTGTGGGTTTGAGTATGAGTATATACCATATCCCATGGCAATCAGGCCAGTATTTAATGAGTCCTCTTGTCATGCTGAACCAAAGACCGAGTTTGACACAACATCATGGTCACGCCCTTCTGTATCATCATGAAATAAATTGAACGGTTATCTGGTGAGTAATTGTGGAGATATCTTTGGACCAGTGTTGAACAAACAGGCCAACATACACTTAATCACTACCTTGTATATATATATATATATATATATATATTGTATTCCTCTGTATATTTAATATTGTTATAGTATTTGATTTGTATTTGTATTACTGCTGTGATCCTGCAATTTCCCCACTGTGGGACTAAAAAAGAAATATCTTATCTTATCATAAACTGACTCAAGCCACTTGTAAAAAGATAATCACGCGGTCCAGTGGATTTTTTGGGGGGGATTATGTTGAGCTCACACATCAAAATGCATCATCAGAAATATGGCAAAAATAACAGCAGCACAAAAACCCCACAACTTTTACGTAGACAATCACACATTAACCCTGCCTTAATAATGACTAAATAATCTAAAGGTCTGACCTCCAACGTTGCAGCAGAGGTCACTCTGACCGCCCTCTCTGGTTCTGTTGCCTCCATCCTGTCGCGCTGCGTTCACAGATCAATGTCTTACTTTCAAATGATTAAGACCCCCTGTGGCAGCATCACAGTCTATTTCATTAAAAGGCAATAAATGATGTGTGTTTCTGTCCCAACCTCCTGCATCCTGTAAATTAGGATGCATCCTTTAACTCAGAGGAAATAAGTAAGTATGTTCTTTCATAAAGACATAGAGATACACATATTGCCACGATAGCAATGTAATCCTCTTTTCTCCCGACTCAAACCCAAAGCTGGGCTTTATCTAGATTTGTTCAACCCGTCCTGAGCAGAGTGAGAAGGTTCTCGAGATGAGCCTTAATGGCTCTGGATTCGAGTAATCAGCTGTTTGCAGTGGAAGCCCCAGGGCTTTGAATCACCAGCTGGCCTGAGAGGCTTTTATATATATGTTTCAAGAAAATGTTTACTGAAATATAATTAAATCTGCTCATTGCACTTTTTGACTGTTTAAAACCACTGAATTAGTTTTGTACAACGGTTGTACTGCATGCCATCAAACAAGACCCAGTATAGTCTTAATGTCTAGTATATATTTCATGTTATTTAGGAATTGTTGACTCTTGCTGCAGCTTGCTGTTTCTTGTGCATGTATCATACATTCTTAGACATATGTCCACTCATCTATGAATCATCATTATCCAGACAGACACTGTGTCCACACACACACTCAATGGACGTTTTTCTCCTCTACAACCAATCATTAGACCGTTCCCGTGAGGTTCATTTATTATGGGAGCTTTACAACCTGCCTGTATGTACTATATGGGGAGAAGATTTTCTTTAGATGGAGGATTAGTGGTGACATACTACCTGATGTACCGTAACAGGCCCCTGGGTAAAATCCATCATCCATCAGAGAAAGTAGTTTATGATAGTAACGTTCTGTTCTTATGAGGGAGTAAAACCTTATATGACGTGGAACCTTTGCATGTGCAAAATGCAATTACCACGCTGGTGACAAAGGAAACCCTGCGTTGCCAATTCAAGTCGCTAGCTGTCCTAACGATGACTCCCTCAAGCTCATGCATGTCCATGTGAGTGGATCCCATTACTGTCTTTGCAGTGGTGCACAGGATCAGTAGAAATAAGTCTTTCCACGACAGGGAAGACTAAATGCATGAGGCCATTTCCCACATCACTGTTAAAGGAACATTTGGAAACAAACGCAATTCTGTGAGAAAAATTGAAAATCAAAAACATGTGTCACGTGATGATTATGATGATATATTATAGTCTGTCTTCAAAGACGCAGCCATGTCTGGTTGCCATGGACCCAGAAAAACCTCGGATCCCACCCCTGTTAAAATTACCAAGTGGTGCGTGTGTGAGTTTGTGAGAGTGTACCTGAGCGTACCAGAGATCAGTTCTGTTATCATCTCCTGACACACCACAGCATTAACCCCTTGAGTCCTTAAGCGACCGAGATAACACACGGACATACGCACACACACACACACACAAACACACACATCTGATTTTCTCTTTTACACTATTTCTGAACCTGGGCAAAGAAGACAACAACAAGGAACTACATAAAGCTATCTTGATTTCTACTCATTTCATACATGGTCCATCACCTCGAAGACCAATTTCTAAGGTCAGAGTGAGATAATGAGGGTTTAATGTTGAATTGATATCCAGACAGCCCACAGATTGATGTTGGTCGATTGACATTTACATGAGGAGCTTCTCTGGAAAGAAAAAGCTTCTGACAGAGCAACCACAGAATCCTCCACTAAGCTGTATATGAGCCCTGTAGTCTGCCACAGAGCAGACTGGTCCATTACGTATTTATAGTCCATGGCTCTGCTTGATAATGATGAGATTTCAATGTGTCCCGGAGCCATGGAAACAAGAAAGTACGAGTCGAGCCCTTGGTAATTATGGGATAATGGGGTCTGCTTGTGTTTCTCAGTAGGTGTGAGCTTGTGTGAAATCCTGCAATTAACTGGAGAGTGTGCGTGTCTTTGTGCATGTGAGAAAGTAATCCAGAGATGCTGTTAACACTCAACTGTTGCCATAACAACTGCAGCATCCCCACTGTTAGTGAGTTGGCTCAGTGACCGGCTGGAGGGCTGTCGGGCTGTGAGCTGTAACTTCTGGACAAGAAGCAAGGTCACTGATGTACGCCGTCTGACAAACTCGCTGAAGCACATCAATTTGACAGTTGGAGGAGCTTTTAGACAATGTGAATAAAATATGGATACAAGTGGGCAGCGGTCATTCAAATTAATAAAAATAGAGGCACAAATTATTGAGCAATTACCTTCTATATACCTACATTGTATTATACAATTATGTATATATTATTAATCGTCATCATGGTTGATCAGAGTGTTTCTAAATCTTCTTGAAAGCTGAAAGCTGGTCTTTATGAGGCAATACTGACACCTAGCGGTAGGGATTGCAAACAATATAGGCCTATTAGAGGCTCACAAGCGGCTGCTGCCTTTTCTCTTGCACCAGTCTACTTCTAGAGATGTCTACATTATCTCATATTAGAAGTGCCATTTTTTTCTTTTTACATTTGAGAAATAAAGTGTGAATATGACAATTGGATAGACAGTTGAAATGCATGTTTAAGGCTTTCCACTTTTTTGTCTCAACTTTTCAGAGCTGTAGGTCGCTGCCTGGGTATTTGGTCATACACCAAAGAATTGGCCACACTTTAATGTTGACCTGATGATGGCGCTAGAGGAAAACATATTCAGATTTCTGTCTTTACAAAATGTCATGGCGCCCAGTATTGAGTCTGTACCAGAGCCATACAAGAGAGAGTTGCATCCACCGAAGTTCAAAATGCTTTGATTGTTACATGATTCATGACAACTTCGCTTCACAATAAAACAGCCACTACTTAATCAATATATCTGTTCAACCAGCATGAACATGTAAACACAAGCGAAACATATTTCATTCGGCTGTGTCAGCAGTTTCTCATCCACTGGTTCTATGTTTACATACATAACAAAGTTATTTTTGTTTACAAACAGGCTAAAACTAAAAGTGCCTGTCACTAGTCTGTTTATTTTAGGAGCCAGGAGGACAGAGGACAGGATAAATGACTGATACTATCCTACTGTCTGTGTTCTTCATTGTTAATAATCATAATTTAGAACATTAAGCATTCAAAATGTCCCGCCAAGCGAACTACTTCCAGGAACCACCGGAAGTGTAAGCGAATAACGTGCGATCCGCGTATTTTTTTACTTCCGTCGACGCGACTTTCTCTTTTGACGGTTCTGCACTTGACGTGACCCACGCACCGTGGTCGTTCCAATCAGGAGACGCGTCTCAATAACGTACTTCCGTTCACGTGACTTAACTGACATGGAAGCCCCCATGCGCACATCTGAGCCGTAAAAGCACAGACTGTTACCTCGTTGCTTTTCTTAGTTTTGTGCTCTTGTTTCTGTAGGTATGAGGTATTTACTCCGTCTGGGGCACTCGTTCGCCCTCCGTCACGTCCGTTTAGCTCACCAGAGTGTTTACAGCAACCATACAAATCCACGAAGGCTGGTCGTGGACCTTGGGGAGAAGTAAGTTGACTTTCCCGGCTTCTTTTCTTTTCTCTTCCAGTAACCGTGAACACACATGCCGTGTTTGCATTTTGATATTTGCTATTTGGTCCTGTCAAAGTGTATTAGTTGCTTTATGATCCTAATTTCGCTCTTAACCAGACCTAGAAGAGACTGCTGGGATGTACTGGGAACCAGAACACAGGGTCACACGATGCCACTTGATTGCATGCAAATATGTTTTTTAGTTTGTACGACATTTTCACGCGTTGTGCTCTTGTGTTTTGGTTTGTAGGAAACTTGAGATCTCTTCAGGGACGTTTGCTAGATTTGCTGATGGATCTGCTGTAGTACAGGTACAGAACAAATCAACAGTCAAACAGGTGTATTGATTGGAAGCACCTGGAACCTGCTGGACATCCTTTCTAATCCATATTCTTCATAACATTTCGTCTACTGCCTTGTCATTTATATTTACACCATCACCTCCTCCTGACTTGGTCTGACTCTCAAATATTGAACCAGTGCAAAAACATGACCAGTTGATAGGATGTCTTCCAAATTAAAACATGTTTTATTCACATCTGATGTATCTTTACCCAGTTTTCAGAGGTTTCTTTTTTTGTGATGGTGATATGTTTGATACATTCATACAAACAATGTGAAAAAGGCTCAGATTAAACCAATAGGGAGCTGTGAGAAAAAAATCTACGACTCACCCTTTGTTAATGATAGTTTAGTTAAACACAGACACATTTAGGAATATACACCGATAAAAACAGGTGGAGGAGACCGTTGGTAACACAGAACCCACACCCAGGCTGTTCTCAAGTCAGTTGGGACTGTGCTTTAGTGGTATATAAGGTCAAACTAATGAACACAAACCAGCGAACACATATCAGGATAGTCAATATTGAACCCTAGTGTTACAGATCTTTTTTGGACAGTGTCCATTAATACAAACATTTCTGTAAATGCGCCAGAGTTAGCCAGGAGGCAGGTATCACAAACCAAACCTAAAAACAGATAATATGCAATAGGTGCACAAACAATGAATAGAGTGAGAATATTAATATATGTTGTATCATCATTCAGGACTCTTAAACATTGTCAAGTACTATAAAGACATGTGACACAGAGGCTCACATTCAACACATACAAAGCAAAATAAAATGAGGGAGAACTATGTTAAAATGGAATAGGCTTAAAAAAGAAGATTATGCTGCATTGTTGGTCACACAAAAAAAGCATCTTTGTCCGAGGCACAGAACATAAAAGCATACAGAGTGTGAAATGTATAAATCAGTCAGACACAGCTCAACAAAAGACATGCATGCAGGTAGATGATGGTCAATCAGCATCTTGTGTAAATGAAAAGTTCTCCTGCCCTTGCACACAACCCCCCTGCCCCCCCACACACTTATGTCATTATTTTTTGAAGATTTTATTGAATCAACGTGTGCAGAGACATTTTTCTCCAGACTCTATTTGAGTCCTGCATTTGGTTAAAGGACAGTGTATGGAGTAAATTCAAGTGCTTGTGTTGACTGGTCCTGGTGCATTTTGAACCATAAAACTGAATGAAACTGTATTCCGGGTTGTGTTTTTTGTTTGGTTTTGTGTGATGCATACCATTAGTACTGGAGGAGCTAGTTAGCCAGACAAACCCCCTTATAAGCTAAAGTAGCTAAACAAAAATAATAGGTTAAAGGAATCCTACGCTACATGTCCCCCACTGAAACACATGTAAGACCTCAGTGTGTTGCCGGGCTAAACTGTCCGGTTCCAGATGTTTGATGCTTTCTGTGTGATTTCTTTAAAACTAAGGAATGTTTGATAACCTCTTTCTCTTTTTGAAGCTGGGCGATACGTCCGTGATGGTGACGGCTGTGAGCAAAACCAAACCGTCTCCGTCTCAGTTCATGCCTCTTGTGGTAAGTTCTCTAACGTGACAGGGAAACAAACGCCCGTCACGTCTGTCTTTCTACACTGATTATGTTGAGTTTTTTTCGAGTGCTCTTTCAGTGAAGTCTTGTTACATCTGTAAGTAATCTAAATGGCTTCGGTGGAAGAATCATGAAGCAGTTGGAAAGCGTTCTCCAGCCTGCCTCCATCAGTTGCCCGGGACATCGTGTGCCAGGGCTGAGAGCTGCAGGAGGGCAAACATACCTCTATCTCTGAATGAATGTCCCCTCTGATTGACAGGTGGACTACAGGCAGAAAGCAGCGGCTGCAGGTCGAATCCCCACCAACCATTTGAGGCGAGAGTTGGGCACCACTGACAACGAAATCCTCACCAGCAGACTCATAGGTGAGTTTGAGTGTGTCTTTTGATACGCCTGCAGCTCTGTGTGTTGACGTGTTGCTGTTGGCGCTGTGACTGAAGCCAAAGTTACACCTCGTTCTTCTGTTGCTCAGACAGGTCGATCAGACCGCTGTTCCCTCACGGCTACTTTTACGACACTCAGGTCAGTTTTCAAGTGTTCCTTATGTGGTTATAGTTTCGCACTTGTTTTTGGAACATTAGGTGATATTGACGTGTATCTGACCTTATGTATCTGTGTGTACGGTCATGTCTCCTGAAGGTAATTTGTAACCTGCTGGCAGTTGACGGTGTCAATGATCCAGACGTGCTGGCTATTAATGCAGGTGAATTAAATAGCAGCCGTCCGTGTTTTCCACAGAGCGATAGGGTTTTAGATCCTCAGCTTAAACAATATTTTCTTTTGTTAAAGCTTCTGCTGCTCTGACCCTGTCTGACATCCCCTGGCATGGACCCATAGGTGAGGAACACGCAACAGATTTATGCCTTTTTGCACATTTAGATTTAGTTTTTTAAATTTTTTTTATTCTGGTTTTCACTCGTCTCTTTGCCTTCAGGTCCTGGCACGTTGTCGTCCATTATTAACATCTATTGTGTTTGTTCAGGTGCCGTGCGCATGGGCATGGTCGATGGGGAGATGCTGATCAACCCCACCAGGATGGAGATGACGTCCAGCAGCCTGAACCTCATCGTGGCCGCAGGCCCCGGCAGTCAAGTGGGTCAGTTGGACGACACTTTAATCCACTCTGATGTTACTGAAAACACTTTACAAACCCTAACACAGATGGTCGTTTGGTATTTGTATGTTTGATTGAACATGTCATAATGATTTTAACTATCAGCTGCTGATAAATCCCTTCACAATAAAAGCCCATGGACATATACACACTATGTAACTGTTTTAGGAGAGAGGATTTAAATTCACTCTGGGCGTTTTGCTCAAAGGAAACTCAATAATATATCGTACCTTAGGCTTTACAACAATATACCTCTTTATTTACTGCCCTGGGTCAATAGGTTCCCGGTAGTTGACGATTTATTGATCAAGCGTTGAAACTGTCACAAATGCACATCATTGCTGGTATGAATAGTTTCTAATCTAAGATAATCGCTGCCAAGTATTTTTGTTTATTTGTCACTCTCCCACTGAAGAATGCAGTAACAAAGTTAGTGCTTATTTTTACACCATAACATTTGAAGTTTTATTCCATTTTCTCCCAATTTTGAAAGAAACATTTAAAGTCTTTACGTTGGTTACTTCACTTCATGTTCAGCAAGGTAGCAGAGAGCACTATATATATCTGTTTACTGAGGCGTCGATGTCATCACAAGAAATATGCAGCTCTGTCTCCCCCGGTTCTTAAACATCCCTTCTTCTGTCTATCTGATGCTCATACTCTTGTTTTTCACGACTACCAGTGATGATTGAGGCGTCGGCTGAGAACGTGCTGCAGCAGGACTTTTGCCACGCGGTGAAGTTGGGCGTTAAACACGCCCAGCAGATCATCCTGGCCCTCCAGCAGCTGGCGAGGGAACAGAAGATCATCAAGCGCACCCCGGTCAAGATCTTCTCCGCCCCGACTGACATGGTGGAATTTGCTCGGCAGTAAGACCAGTGATGAAACTCAAAACCATTTCCAAATTGCAACTAAATTCAATTAATGATTTATACTTTTTTTTTTTCTAAATTAAATTGTCTTTATATGAAAAAGTTAGACATTATGCAACAATGTGTGCACTCATAGTCCCGCTGCTGACCTTGATGAAGCACATGAGCGTTATCTTTCACAAGAGAGCTACAGAAATGGGACTTGTAAGGTTTTACACGTTGGTAATGACTTATTTTTCCTTTTCTTCCTCGCAGGTTGGCTTCCAAGATGATCTACGCCGTTTTCACTGATTACACTCACGATAAGGTGAAGTCTGTGTTACTCGGTTCTGTTTCTTTAATTGATTTAAAGCAGCTAGAATCACTGATGGTTCTCTCCTCTGTGGTATGATAATGTCTACTTACCTTATCGCTTGTTTAGTTTCAGTAATGATATCGTCCTAATCTTGTAGATTTCAAGAGATGACGCAATCAACAAAGTCCGACTGGAAACAGAAGAGGACCTAAAAGGTAGATCAGCGTTTGTGTTGCAGGGAAAGAATTTCAAGCCTTGTTGAAACCGCCTTCATACAACTCTTATCTGCAAGCTGAAAAATGTCAATTAATGTCCTCCTCGTGTAGAAAGATTCCCTCAAGCTGACAACTTTGAAATCATTGAATCCTTCAACACCGTGAGCAAAGAGGTCTTCCGCAATTTAGTGCTTAACGAGTACAAGAGGTAAACCCCGCCCACGGCAACATTGATGTATATTTCCACGACGCATGATGCGTCTTTTGTAACTGGATTTAATGATTTGTTTTTACTTTGTCGTAGATGTGATGGGAGGGAGCTGACCGCTTTAAGGAACATTTCCTGTAGCGTGGACCTCTTCAAACCGCTGCATGGCTCCGCTCTCTTCCAGAGGGGACAAACACAGGTAGCTACAGAGCCACATGCATGTTGATAATGTATGCAGGAGGGGGAGGTGACCAGTGAGGTTCAGAAATTACAATTTTACTGTGGAAAAGCTGCTCCAATGTTTTAACAAAGAAAGCTCAGTCCTCTTCTTTTTCTTTATAGGTGCTGGCCAGTGTCACATTTGATTCACTGGAATCCAGTATCAAAGCAGATATTATCACCACAGCTTTGAGGTAAAGTCATCCCTCATGTAAAGCACACACTGTTGACCTCATCAGGAGAGCTCAGACACTGTTGGCCCTCACTCCTCTGATTATCTGGCTTTCTCTGAACATTATTGCACGCAGGGCTTCGTCCGATGTGACAGACTAAATCACCCACAGAGACTAAAATACACCATTACGTGTATAAAGTCTATAAAAGACTATTCAACCTGTGTCTTCCTTTTATTTTCTTTCTGCAGTGGCATCAAATCCAAAAATTTCATGCTTCATTATGAGGTGAGTCGAATCCTGTTTTCATTTTTAAAGTCACTAAGATTTATTTGATGTGTGATTATATATATTTTTAGTGAACTTTAAAGTACAGGTGCAATGAAGGAAAACAAAGCCCGTTTAATGCTTTGTGCACCCATTTATATGCAAATTAAACTATTTTAATATCAAAATTCAATAATTTTCTTCCCGTAAAAAAATAATAATATGAAGTGTGCATATTTGAGCCTGCGCCGCCCAATTTAAACTTATAACATCGGGACATCTATCAGTCTCCAACTTTAAGCGCTACATTCTAAGCCGGCACCATTTTAGAGCGGACCAATCAAATGCAAAGGATATCATTTAGATCTCTCGTAACTGCGCCGGTTATATATTCTGCGCCACTGGGGAATAAGTAGAAATACAGGCGCCTAAGACCCTCTAACTTAGGTTTCATTGCATTTTTTTAAAATTTCAGTTCCCTCCATATGCGACCAATGAGATTGGAAAGATTGGAGGCATCAACCGCAGAGCGCTTGGACATGGTTTGAATTAAAGTTTCTTCTGCTCACATTCAGAGTCTGCCGCCTGGTCAGAGACGTAGTTCTTCATGTATGTCTATGTATTTATTCATGTTCAGGGGCCCTGGCTGAGAAAGCGCTGAGACCAGTCATTCCTAAAGACTACCCCTTCACTATCCGGGTCACCGCCGAGGTGCTTGAGTCAAACGGTGAGTGTGGTGACACAGTCTCTGAAGAGTAAAAACGCCGCAGGAAATGTGTTTATTGTCTGGCAGGACGTCTCCCTCTTGATCACGGGGGTTACAATGTTTGAGACTTTTTTTCTTCTCTCCTTTTTTCCACCTCTTTATCGTCTCTCAGGATCCTCCTCAATGGCTTCCGCATGTGGTGGCAGCCTCGCTCTCATGGATGCAGGTACTGCAGGAAAAAAACGTGTTTACAGTAATAGTGGTACTTCTTGAACTTTAATGAACTTTAACTTCTTGAACTTTAATGCTCCAGCTAACAACTCAATAAAACACAATTATATTTGTTTTAGAATACACAGATTCTTATCGTGCTCCTCCAGGCAGATTAAAGTGTTATTTTGAGATAATGTGTCGCTAACACATCTGGGTGTGCGTGTCCCAGGTGTTCCCATCTCTTCTGCTGTGGCGGGTGTAGCAGTTGGCCTCATTTCCAAGGCCAACCCAGAGAAACCTACTGAGATCCAAGACTACAGATTACTCACTGATATTCTGGTGAGCAGCCATTTATAAGAGGAAGAAATAGTTTAGTTTAGCAGGATATATAACATTTAAAAATTCTAACTTATATCCCCGCTAAATGATATCGGAGATGGTGAATATGAACTAATCATTGTTTCCTAACCAGGGAATAGAAGATTACCTTGGAGACATGGACTTCAAACTGGCAGGAACAAACAAAGGCATCACTGCTTTACAGGTATTCTATCTAATAACTCATTACAAGTGTCTTTAAAACCAACTTCTTGGCTCAGCTAATGCAATAAAATGACCTGAATAGATTTTGTTTTTTCATCTTTAGTGCCGTGTAAATACATGTTGGTGCTGTATGAAACATTAGAAACAAACATAAGAGACTAATGACAATTTAGAGCTTTAATTTAAGATTAGCATGTCTTAATTACATGATGTTTATTATAACGTACTTATCCAGATGTGGGTCTGAGGACAGATGCTGTACAGACTGTAAAGCCCATAGAGGCAAATTCTGTGATATTGGGTTGTATAATTAAAATGCACTTGTTGAGGTCTTCATGCTACTTTAACTTTTGTCCTTTTTGGATAATATTTTACACTAATTTATTGAACCTCCAGGTTGACGTGAAGATCCCAGGCCTGCCGCTGAAGGTGGTCATGGAGGCTATCCAACAGGGCACAGGTGAGCAGTGACACTGAACGTTTAACAACAAGAAATACGTGTGAACATATTTTTTTTGGTGGCTTGATGGGACTTTTTTAATTCAATATTATTATGTTCCAGTGGCGAAGCGGGAGATCCTGGGCATCATGAACAAATGTATAGCAAAACCCAGGGAGACGAAAAAAGAGAATGGACCTGTTATTGGTAAGCTTTGTGTTTGAACATATATTTAGTGTTTGCATTTGGATGAGTCTCCATGTGTAAGGGTGAGATAAATGGGAATGACAGCTGAATATTAGATGAAATTTAGACCGAAGCTAAAACAAGCTGCTCGGGTGAGAGAACACAACTTGACATGAGTACTGGGCTTCCACAGGAAGGCTCAGCCCAACGTTTGGCTCATTTTACTGTGTACAGGAAACTGATGTGTGCGAGTTTTATTCTGCCTTCAGAAAATGTGCGGGTGCCCGTGTCCAGACGAGCACGCTTCGTCGGCCCGGGCGGCTACAACCTTCGCCGGTTACAAGCGCAAACGGGTAATAAGTCCTTTTAAAAAATGAATCCGTAAACAAACCCGGATCATGACGGGTTTTTTTGTGAATCGTACAGACGATACAGAATGTCGAAACTGTGATTCAGGTTTTTTTTTTTCTTCTTGAGGCGTGACGATAAGTCAGGTGGACGAGGAGACTTTCTCCGTGTTCGCTCCAACTCCCGGAGCCATGAACGAAGCCCAGGTCTTCATCGGTGAAGTCTGCAAAGATGACGTGAGTCTCCAACACTTCTAGGGGACTTTTTTTTTTTTTACGCTTCAACTTTTGTAGAAAAAGTTGAAGCCACATGAGGCTGTACGTGTGTCTGTAAATTCATGTGCATAGTCATCCATGTTCATTTGTTTTCCTGTTTCAGCAAGAGCAGCAGCTGGATTTTGGTGCGATCTACACGGCCACCATTATTGAGATAAGGTGACGCAATAAATTGAGATGTGTACTGTACAAAGTATTTGATGCCAGTTATCAGCACACAGTTTGAACATGTTGTATCGGAGCAATGTATTCCTTATCGATGCGTAAATCAAACCTTTATCATCTGACGCCTCGTCCTGCTCTGCTTCAGGGACATCGGGGTGATGGTGAAACTTTATCCCAACATGAGCGCCGTCCTGCTGCACAACTCGCAACTGGACCACAAACGGGTCAGTGTGGAGCCGTTTGCCTGCGTGTCCCATGGTTCTGTAAGTGTGTGAGAATGAAATCAATACTTAATTTCTTTGTATTTCCCCTGTTGTAGATCAAACATCCAAGTGCTTTGGGTTTAGAGGTGGGCCAGCAGATACAGGTACGTGTCGCCAACCACCGGCCGTGTTGTCAACAGCAGCCTCCTGTGTTTACATTCTGGGCTCATTTTCTCTGGACTTGTGCTCACAGGTCAAGTACTTTGGACGGGACCCAACAGACGGCAGAATGAGGCTTTCCCGGAAGGTGCTCCAGTCTCCTGCTGCAACCGTTGTCAGGACTCTCAGTGAGAAACAGAGCATCTCCATGGGTCCAAGCGACGGCTCCTCCACCGGCACCGACGTGTGACACGCGAAAACACCACAGGCTAATAACTTCTGGCTGAGCCAACCAAGCGGATTTTAAACAGAGTAGATTTTTGCAACGAAGCGTTTCTGTTGAGAAATCGAACCGAGAGCAACATTGACGCATTTAAGGAGGTCGTGGGTGTGGAAGGCTTCAAACTTCACTGGAATGAACCGCCGCGCATCAAATACAGCGCCCTGCTGTCATCAGAGGATATGCACCGACTGAAAAGAACACTGAGCAGGTTTTATTTTGAAGTCCACCTGTTTTACAGTGTCTTGTTTTCATCCATTTATCATTGAGCACATCAAGCAGTGAAAGGTTTTCTTTCAGCAGTTCCTCCAATGCCATCGAACTGCTTTCACCGTGCAATGTATTAATGGTTTCCTTATTCACGTGGTTAATAATACTGCTCTTGTGGGATTCGATTTCTATATTTGGTGTCCACTGGCGGTGTGTTCTCTAAGCGGATAGGATCAAGACATGGACAAAGGAAGCAAAGTGGGAGACCACGGTGTACAGTTTTTACAACACGTATTCCCTTTTACTAAAGGGCCGAATTTAAAGTACATGCAAGTTGTCTGCAAATAAAAGACTTAATAGTTTCTCTGTAGTTTTCAAATTCAGAACCATTTTTAGCCCAATATGCAGATGCCAACACAAATACACTTAAGTGCCACAAATTTTACTCGCATTCAAAATTAATCTAATGTTTTAAGAGTTTCACCCACCAACCAGATGTGCAACCCTGATTAATTAGGCCACATCGGGAGCTGCTGTATCAGGATATGGTCCCGCCCCCCCCCCCAAACATTTTTTTACTTTTTTACTAATTATTTGGCCCCCGGCAGAATGTGTAGTAATTTAAAGAAAAAATCGCAACCCTGGATTTGTGGTAGAAATATGCACCAAATTAGAATGGTCTCACTATGGGGTGACTATTTTAATGCAATTACTTAAGCTCCGTTAATGCATACGGTCTATACTTTAGCATATGTTGTGAACCAAAAGCAGTTTTCTGAATATTTCACAAAACCGTCACTATCAGTTGGTTAAGAAATATCAGACATTGTGTCAGGAGTATAGTACTTACTGCAGCATGGAGTTTTTTTTCTCTTCTATATAGACATCAGTGTGATTGCTCAATAGCTGTTCTAATAAACTGAGGTTGTATTGAAATCATTAGTGTGTTTTTCTTACTGGAAGAAAAAAATGTTAAGCTCTGGTCCAAGATGTTTGGAAATTAATTTATTCATAAATCAATTCACAAATAATCTGAAAGTATAATTTTACACGTATGCAGCATTATACCCACACACATTCATAAAACCAATTTCTGGCACGTGTCTACATAAAGTCGTCTTGCAGGTTGTCGCTGCCGCGAGGAGCCGGTAGGGGGCGTGTTAACCTTCTGGCGCTGCCGGCTTCGCCATTGGACGATGCGCTCGGAGGGGGAGGAGCCCCGCGGCGGTGAGCGCTTTATTGACGTCGAAGAAGAAAAAGAACACAAGATCGGATTACAAGATGGCGGCTTGTGGACGTTAGCAAGAAAGGCCCGTGAAGAGTTGTTGTGTTCTCTGTGAAATCTCCAGTTTGACAATAGGCCTCCCCGTCGAGTCGTTTCACGTCGTGAACGTGATGTGTTTATGAAAGCAGCTTCCGGTACGCTTCGCCGCTACGGTGAACCTTCACTCGCACGCGCATGTTTTATAACATGCGGGTGGAAACAAAGTTAACAGGTCGAGGCTCGGAAACCACCAGACGGGGTGAGGCGATAGCTTGTTATCGCCGACTCTGTTGACCATGTCGGACACTCGGCGGCGGGTGAAGGTGTACACGCTGAACGAAGACCGGCAGTGGGACGATCGGGGCACAGGACACGTCTCGTCCACGTTTGTTGAGCGTCTGAAAGGGATCTCGTTGTTGGTTCGGGCCGAATCGGACGGTGAGTTCCCGGCTAGCGTAGCCGCGTTGGCTGTGCGTTAGCACGCGAACTTCTGGTGCTTCGGAACAGAACGCTCTCTTCTGTGTGTTCTTGGGTTTTGTATTAATGGTTTCTTCTTTGAATTAGCAGCTTCAATTTTTTTTAAACGAGTGTTTCTTTACTGTTGAGACTCTATAAAAGGGACTTTTTTATTGAGTAGCTGGTGCTAGCTAGCCTAGTTTAGCAGGCGACGGGCTCTCTGTAGCATGGGGGGCCTTCAAAGTGTTGCTTAAATGTACAAACTTATTATCACAAGTTGGTAGACGTATGTAGGTCCACGCACATATCATCCAAAACAAAGAATAACACGAGCACAATTTTATTTTAGCGATAATAGTCATGCTGCTGTTGGTTTGAACGTATATTTTGTATGCAACATTGTTTTATTCACATTGTCTTCTTCGCGTTTCATGCTCTACGACTGCCAGACAGGTTAATTGACCGTAACCGTCAATCAATGGGTGACGTTAGCGTCTGGTTCTCGTTGCTGTGAACGTTGGCACTAGCTTGGAGATGAAAAGTTACCCACGTCTTTGTGTTTTTAGGATCTCTGCTATTGGAGTCGAAGATAAGCCCGAATACTGCATATCAGAAACAACAGGTAAGAATAGATGATCTGAGCCTGGATCAGCTACAAAAAAGGCATGCCCAAGCATACCTCTGTTATTCCTAATTTACAGTGTGAGAATGTAATCATTTCAACATTGAGGCCTGTTGCTTCACACGTACTGCCACAAAGATACAGTGCAGACGATGGTAATTAAGTATCTGGTCACAATACCAGTTAACTTGTTTTTTAACAGTCCGTACAATGGGATACATTTGTATACCTGCCGCATGGTTTGAGATAATAAATCTGGACATCAAAGACTAGAAAGAGCTTGTATGTGTGTTGGTAATACATGATGGCCTACTCTTTTTTATTTTTATGCACGTTTTGATAATGTGTGAGTCAATGCAACTGTTTGACTGTCCTGTAAATATGATGAGCATTTTTTTGTATACAGTTTGATGTTTCTTTTTCCTCCTACCAGGACACACTGATTGTCTGGTCGGAAGCAGATAATTATGACCTTGCCCTAAGTTTCCAGGAAAAGGCGGGCTGCGATGAGATATGGGAGAAGATTTGCCAGGTAAATGAAATCCAATTTGACCAAGTTTTGAACATTCTTCTTTTAAAATGTGTGTTTACTGGGGGGGGTAAACAAACCACAATGGTGCTGGTTTGCCGAGTTCTATTGACGCTGGCACAAAAGCCAGTGCATTAAAATCTACCAACTATGTATTTCCCAGGTTCAAGGCAAAGACCCTGCCCTGGACATCACCCAGGACCCTATTGATGAGTCTGAAGAGGAGCACTTCGAGGAGATTCCAGAAACGAGCCACCTGGTGGAGCTCCCTCCTTGTGAGCTCAGCCGACTGGAGGAGATCGCTGACCTGGTTACCTCTGTCCTGTCTTCGCCCATCCGGAGGGAAAAACTGGCCCTGGCCCTGATGAGTGAGGGCTACATCAAGAAACTCCTGGGTCTCTTTAGAGTATGCGAGGACCTGGACAACAGGGAAGGTCTACACCACCTCTATGAGATTATCCGTGGTGTCTTGTTCCTCAATAAAGCGGCCCTCTTTGAGCTGATGTTCTCTGATGACTGTATCATGGATGTGGTGGGCTGCCTCGAGTATGACCCAGCGCTGGTTCAGCCTAAACGGCACCGGGAATTCTTGACCAAGACTGCTAAGTTTAAGGAGGTGATCCCTATCACGGACTCTGAGCTGCGACAAAAGATCCACCAAACCTACCGGGTGCAGTACATCCAGGACATCATCCTGCCCACGCCATCTGTTTTTGAGGAGAACTTCCTGTCCACGCTCACCTCGTTCATCTTCTTCAACAAGGTGGAGATTGTCAGTATGCTGCAGGTAAGAATCCAAACTAGCTAACTTGTGTTATTCATTTAAAGCACATTCATCGACAAGCCATTCCCTCTTCTGTGCTATATTTAATTAGCAGTTGAACAGGTTACTGGTGAACATTTCTGCTTCTGCATTATTTTCCCAAATCCATATTTAGTTCATTAATCCTTAATGCATATACTCAGGAGTCTTATACATTCATGATGTTTCCACAAGTGAAAGATGTGTCTGTGTATTTAGTTTTGCGTTGTGAACTATAAATTATAATATGTCTCTGAATGGTGTTAGATCTATTGTATTGCTTTTTACGTGGATTTCTATATAAGTCGGATGTTAATTGAAAATAATTTTGACCATACAAAAATATTTATGATGAGCAGTACCGTACAGAGCATCCATTTCATATTCACCTTTTCTGCATCCTATTATTGTGGTTTAAGGCTATTGAGGGGTGAAGTGGATTTAAGAATCATCGTCCCTCTGTTTTTGGAACGGCTCACTTTTTTTCTTAATTCCTTGTTTTATTCTAGTTGATGCTAAATTAGAAATAAAAACTGTCGACGATAAGTTTTCTATTGTCCTTCTGTTTGGATTTGGATGTCAAGCTTTTTATTTCGTCAGTATCTTGATTTCTTAACCCTTTTTCTTTTTTTTGTGTGCGAAAGGAGGACGAGAAGTTCCTAACGGAGGTCTTCGCACAGCTCACAGATGAAGCCACAGAAGACGGTAAAAGGAGAGAGCTCGTAAGTCAAACAGAATTAATTCTCCCAGCCAGATGTGATACTATTTTTGAGTGTTTTAAATGTGGAAACCTAAAGGTTGGCTGGTATTATTGTAATATTGACATTCAGTGTTGTGGGAATGTGCTCAGTATTCCTGCTCTTGTTCATTCTAATTCACTATGTTGTCTGCAATGCTACTACTTTGGCACGGGTTAAATATTCACTGCACGGTTTTCCATAATAGATTTGATGTCAATTACCTCTTTTGTCTATTGGACAGCTTTGGCAACATTATTCATTCAACTGTGCCGAGAGTAAAATGGAACTGTTGTCCCATGCAAAGCTTTGTATCCTGGAACAGAGACGATTCCTGTATTTGAGACGTAAAAATAAATGATCTCTCTGCTCTCCAATATTACAAATGAAACGATGCTCGGGAGTAGTGTTTTTTTTCAATGACTTTTAACGGTTTGCTTCCAGCTGTCAGATCAACCGTTCCATTTTTTTTTCTCTCTTTTTGAATTTCAGGTGAACTTTGTCAAGGAATTCTGTGCTTTTTCACAAACGTTGCAGCCACAAAACAGGGACGCTTTCTTCAAAACCCTGGCAAATCTAGGCATTTTACCCGCTCTTGAAATAGTCATGGTATGTTCTGGCCGTTGCATGAGTTTGTTGTTAATAATCCAGTTCCTTTGGTTCATCACACGCCATATTTGTTTTCTGCCCATGAACGATCAAACTGGGGAACCATTTTATTCTGTCGAACTCGCTTTGTTCCGCTCTTCAACTCCTATTGTGCTCTTGTTCAGGGAATGGATGACCTGCAGGTGAGGGCAGCAGCGACAGACATCTTCTCTTACCTGGTGGAATTCAGCCCCTCCATGGTCAGGGAGTTTGTCATGCAGGAACCACAGCAGACGGATGACGTAAGCATCACACAACGTCACCGACGACGGTTTCATGCAGCGCAGCTCTGATGCGAGAAGTGGAATAGTTGAACATATTTAAATGATGTACTGCTTTGTGGACGACCGTCTCAGTGGTCGTCCTTCAATCAGATGAGCGGTTCGATCCCCTGTTCCGCTGCCCACGTCGATGTGTCCTTGGGAAAGACCCTTAACTCCCGCATCTGTGACTACAGTGTTTGAATGTTAGTTTGTCCTGATGGGCATCGGTGTACGACTGAATGATGAGTGTGAAAGTGCTTTGAGTGGTCGCTTGACGAGTACCGGTCCATTTACTATCGACTAGTTCAATAAAGCCCTCTTTTGTTTTTCTTCTACTTCTTTACATAAATGTGGAGTCTGTATAGTTCAGGAAATCTTTGCTCTTATTTTAAATAAATGATCTCCCGGTAGTGTTGCATAATGTGTTGAGCAAAATCCTTGTTTGATTTCTCTTTTAGTCGTAATGCGCCGTCAGACCGAATACGCATCGTTTTAACTATTTTCTCCTGGTTTCTTTTGTTTACAGGATGTTCTCCTGATAAATGTTGTCATCAAGCAGATGATTTGTGACTCTGACCCAGAGTTAGGAGGGGCCGTCCAGCTGATGGGTCTGCTCAGGACGCTTATCGACCCTGAGAACATGTTGGCGTCCACCAATGTAAGCAGAACTAACGCACACAAGAATGTTAATGGTGACCGGCAATTAAACCAAGTTTTGACGGCCGCTCGCTGAGGCCAGCTGGTACATTCCTGGCGATGTTTGTTTTGAACGAAATAAGGTTAATGAAAAAAAGCAGCCTCTCGTTATCACATCGCGATCTGTCAATGATCAGACGCTGCAAGATATTAATCATTCTCTGTCCAATGTTGACTGGTCTGACCTACACAACATGACCGTAGACAAAGCAAGTAACGCAGTCACTCGGTCATTTATAAGCATACTGGATCATCACGCCCCTACGAGAACTGTTCGTATTTCTCGCAAGCATGTTATGAGAGAACCCTGGATGACGGTGGGTCTGATGAACTCGATACGCAGGCGTTATCGTCTGTTCAAACTCCAGCTGGGGAAACCAGACAGTCATCCTGCGCGGGCAAAATTTCTCACCTACAGAAATATATTAAACAAAGCCAAACGAGACGCAAAACAATTGTACTACTCTAACCTCCTCAATGAATATAAGTACGACTCAAGGAAGACTTGGCGAGTGATTAACTCAATCAGTGTATATTTAATTAACAAATCCAACGACAAGTCTCGTATCTCGGATGTATTTGATGTCAATGGCAAAAAGGAAGTTGACCCTAAAAAGATTGCAGATGGGTTCTGTCAATATTTCGCTACCATAGGTGTGAAATATGCAGACCAAATTGGATGCTCTGATCACTCGTTTGTTGAGTATCTTGGTCAATCATCCACAATTCAATCGATGTTTCTTAATCCTGTCGACCCGGATGAAATTTCTAAAATAATAAACAGCTTTAATCCAAAGAAAAGCGCCGGTCACGACGGTATCAGCATGAATCTAGTCAAACAACTTGGTCAATCGTTGGCCACTCCATTATCACATCTTGTAAACAAATCATTATCGGAGGGAGTTTTTCCTGATGATATGAAGATCGCTGAAGTGATCCCCATTTACAAAGCCAAAGAAAAGCTTTACTTTACTAACTATTGTCCAATATCTCTGTTGCCAAGCTTTTCCAAAATTTTGGAAAAGGTCGTTCATAAACGACTGTACAGCTTTGTTGCAAAGCATAACTTGTTATACGGAAGCCAATACGGCTTTCGACCAAAGCACTCGACTGAGAACGCAGTCACTGAGTTTCTGTTTGACACCTACACTGCACTTGAACATGGAGAGAACACTCTGGCATTATTCCTAGACCTTTCTAAAGCTTTTGACACGATCGATTACTCAATACTTTAAAAAAAACTGAGCCATTATGGTGTTAGAGGTACGGCACTCGAGTGGTTTAAAAGTTATCTTCGTGGTCGAAAACAATATGTGAAATACAAGGGGTTCAAATCAAAATCATATGATATAACTTGTGGAGTACCACAGGGTTCTGTATTGGGACCCCTGCTATTTATATTGTACATAAATGACCTTCCAAAAGTCTTAAAACGTGTTAAAAGCATCCTCTTTGCTGACGACACAACTATCTATATTTCATCGAAGGACCACCATAACTTATATCAAACTGCAAATGAAGAGCTAAAAATTGTATCGGATTGGTTCAAAGCGAACAAGTTATCTCTAAATGCACAGAAAATTAATTATATGCTTAGAAATAAATCAAATAATCCCCCAGATCAAGATTTTAGGCTTGAGATTGACGGGACAAATGTCTCAAAAGTCCAGTGCACCAAGTTCCTTGGTGTCTATATTGACGACAATCTGCGCTGGCATCAACATATTGACAGCTGTCGGAAGCGTATCTGACGGCACATTTGCCCTGCGCTCCGCAAAAAATATACTCTCAACAGAAAATCTGCGTTTGTTGTACCACAGCCTTGTCCATCCGCACCTCTTGTATTGCAATATGCTCTGGGGATCCGCAGCTAAAACTCAGGTCAAATGTCTCGAGATTTTACAAAAAAGGGCTGTGCGGATCATCTGCAACGTGAAGAATAACGAACACACTGAGCTGCTTTTTAAGAGATTGGGCATTCTGAGATTTACAGATCTACATTTTTGTCAAACAGGAATTTTTATGTTCAGATTTATGAATAATAATCTGCCACATAATCTGTTACGTATGTTCACAAGGAACACAAATGTCTACGACCACAACACGCGACTGCGTGGTGGCATACCAGGGCTCCAGACTAACTTTTTTTACTAGGAGCACAGTGGCCCCTAACTTAAAATTTTAGGGGCGCAAGCAGAAAATTTAGGGGCACACACAGGGTTTTTCCTGGGTCAAAATGGGTCTTCGGTGCTCCCCAAAAAAAATGTTGGCGCGCTGCGCGTGCACCGTCTGTTCGTGCAGGTCGAGCTATTGAGTGAGTGATCAGCAGCTGACATCGAAGTTCTGCCGTGATGCACGCACACGGGTGAGCACACTCTCACCCCCCCCCCCCCCACCCATTGATTGAATGCATTCATAGAAAGCAGTTTCTTTTAGGAAACGGAATCAAAAATAAATATTACTATGCAGCACGTTCTCTTTTCAATACCATCTAGGGTTTGATGATGTTATGATTAGAGATGCACCGATCAGGTTTTGGTGCGATCACGATCACTGAAATCAGTATCTGCCGATCACCGATAATACCGATCACCGAGTCGATTGAAGCATTCTATTTATTGTGTAGCATTATTGCCTAGGACTGAGGAAATACAAATATAAAGCAACTCAAACATTAAAGAAATTACCAATTTCTTTAAACATTTAGGACTTTTTCTTTGAAAAATGTCCTAATTGATACATTAAAATTGTTTTATTGCTATTGTAGGGGATTTCAGATATGTATGGAACACATCTGCATTATTCATTTCCTGGAACTCTTGGGAAATCTATTTACAGGATTTTTCTTAACATACAAAAGACGGACTAATTTTTATAAACTCTTCCTTGGTCCAGTAAAAATGTTTTAATGTTAGCATAATTTAAGCTAAATCTCAGAAATGATCTATAAAGATACATCAGTTCATTGTTTACTTTTATATGTTCGTGTATGATTTGTCGACATCTTATTTTGATAAACGGATGTTGTTTCACGTGGTTCTTTCCGCTAACTTTGCAAAACCGGATGTTGTCACTTAAATCCTTCCGCTAACTTTATCAAAATCCTCGCGCGCTCCCGATCCAATGTGTTTACCGTGAGCATCAGTCTATAGGGGCTCTCACACACAGGCCAGCCTTCTGCTTCGGTTTTCGTCTCCTTTCTTCTTCTTCTGGAGTTAATGTCGGTTAGCAAACCAGTCATTCAGGCATTATCGCTAACTATAGTGGGCTGAAGTGTAGAACAAGTTTGTAAGCAACAAAAATATTTAAGAACAAAAAAAAGAAATCTGCTAATTTACTGGTCGCGCATGCGCGAGTTGATGAAAAATTTACAAGCACTGTCTAATTTTAGGCGCAAAATGCGACCATTTGGTCGCAGTCTGGAGCCCTGCATACATATAAATAAACATACAGTCGACATTGTATTTAAAAGCTTCATCTGTCGAGGTCCAAAGCTCTGGAGACAAATTCCGGACGAGGTCAAATCGGCATCCACCACCAAGGCATTTGGTTCTCGCCTTAAACGCCATCTCACTTCTTTTTGAAAGTTTTTAATATTGATATACAGCCTGGCGGCACAGTACAATAGAGGGAAAATATTTAAAATAAAATGTATATACATAATTTGATGTTCGTGATATTATTTTTATTTATTTTTTCTAAGTTATCAGTAGTTCACATTTGTCTTTTATTAATATTTTTACTATGACTGTTGCTTGTACGACATTTTATGTTTTCATCCATATGTGTGTGTACTGTCTGTGTGCCTGTAGTAGTTGGGAGGGGGGGGGGGGGCTAAAGGGTTAGGGGAGGGGCCGTCCAACTCCTCATCTCAGAGGAGCCTACAGACCTCGGTCTTTGGACGGTCCTCCATTTGTACATTTTTTTCTGTTAATGTCTGCCAGTATGTACAAGTTATGTATTTACTTATGGAAGATAAATTACTTACTTACTTACTTGTCCAACATAAAAAGGCCAACTGCTCTTATCGATCTTATGTCTCCTCGCAGAAAACTGAGAAGACAGAATTTCTGAGTTTCTTCTACAAGTACTGCATGCATGTCCTCACCGCTCCTCTGCTGGCCAACACGGCACACGAGAAAAACTCAAAAGGTGAGCTGGGGACGGAGACCTCGCATAAAGTGGAGTGTTTGAGGCTGTAAGAAACGGATCATTTGACTGATTTTTTTATGTCATGGCATTTCAGATCTGCAGGAGGGATCAACTAAGATCAACCCCGTCTGTCCAGGTGAGTGTTGCGTAACTCAACATCAGCCATGAACTCCCCAACGGTCAAAAACAGTGACTTTTTTTTCTGGGAGCAGAGTTATAGTAACATTACATATGAATTGTGTTTTAGTCTCACCCACAAGAAAATGATCAAATAAATTGCCATGTCCCTCTTCATCATGACTTCAGTGATGAAACGCGGATTAAAAGTTTGTACGTCACACTATAATTGCAATATGTTGCAGGATTGCACAATCGCTTTAAATGCAACGACGCAAAACATTTTCACGACTAAAGATCTACAGCGTAATGTGAAGTGTGGCAATGTTGCGTTGCTCATTTTCCTCTTTTTGTTTTTTACATTTTGTGTAGACAACTTCCAGACAGCTCAGCTGCTGGCCCTAATCCTGGAGCTCCTGACCTTCTGTGTGGAGCACCACACCTACCACATCAAGACCTACATCATGAACAAAGACCTGCTCCGGAGAGTGCTGGTGCTCATGAACTCCAAACACACCTTCCTCGCTCTTTGTAAGCTCACACACACACACACCCTTCTGCTGCTCTTCCTGTCCTCTAGAAGTTCTGCCAGTTGTCCTACTTTCTGAATGAACCCTCCCCAAGTGTCCGGCCATGGGTCGGCCGTATCTGAGCTGTGGGTCTGCTCTAAACATTCGTACAAAAGCAAACGGCTTCATTTGTACTCTGCTGTCTGTTTCTCTCCAAGGTGCCCTGCGTTTCATGCGCAGGATCATCGGCCTGAAGGATGAGTACTACAACCGCTACATCATCAAAGGGAACCTGTTTGAGCCCGTCATTAATGTCCTGCTGGACAACGGCACCCGATACAACCTCCTCAACTCGGCCATCATTGAGCTCTTTGAGTTCATCAAAGTGGTGTGTAGCCGCACAGCAAGTGCACCTTTTTACCTTCGCATTGAAAATGCCGGAAGGTTATGTTTTGATCGCCGTGTATTTATTTATTTATTTATTTATTTATTTGTATGCGTGTTATTCGCAAAACTCAAAAAGTATTGAACCGAATCGCATGAAATTTGGTGGGATGATTGTTTATTATCTGGGGACCAGTTGATTAGATTTTGGGATCGATCGGATCAAAGGTCAAGGTCAAAGGTCATGAACAGGTCAAAATCTTTCGCAGAACTTAAAAAGTATTGAACCGAATCGCATGAAATATGGTGGGATGATTGTTTATTATCTGGGGACCAGTTGATTAGATTTTGGGATCGATCGGGTCAAAGGTCAAGGTCATGAAAAGGTCAAAATCTTCTTTTTACCATAGCAGTTTTTTTTTCATTGGCATAACTAATAACCTGCCATGCATCATTCATCATTGCCAATCTTGTGATATTATGAAGTATATCTCTACGCTGTGCCGTGCCTTTACCTTAAGCATTGAAAAATGGAAAGGTTATGGGTCAAGGTCAAGGTCATGAAAAGGTCAAAAATCTTCTTTTACCATAGCCAGTCAATTTTATCAAATGGCATGCAAACTAATGTTAACATGTTCATAATTCAATGCCTCTTGTGATATATAATATGCGCCGATAGCTCTACCGTTTTTACTTCCGCCGCATTGAAAAAAAAATGGTTAGGTTTTGATCGCCATTCGCTATTTATTTATTTATTTGTATGCGTGTTATTCGCAAAACTCAAAATGAACCGAATCGCATGAAATGGTGGATGGTGGTTGTTTATTATCCCAGTTGATGACCATTTTAGATTCGATCTCGATCAGGTCGGGTCAGGTGAACAGGTCAAAATTCGCGCAAAAACAAGTATTGAACCGAATCGCATGAAATTTGGTGGGATGGTTTATTATCCGGGGACCAGTTGATTAGATTTTGGGATCGATCGGGTCAAAGGTCAAAGGTCATGAACAGGGATGATTGTTTATTATCAGGGGTCCAGACCTTCAAGGGCCTGAAGGGCCGGTACGAGCAGGAGAAAGACCGGCAGAGTCAAAGACTCAACAGGTCAGAAGCCCGATGGGACGTGCATGGCTTCCCCGATGAAGCAATAACATGTCGATCACTGCGCTCTGTACACGACTGAACCTCATTACGTCAAATTTCCCCCCCCCTTGTAGATATCGCAGAGACGCACGATCGTTGGACGAGGATGAGGAGTTGTGGTTCAACGATGACGACGACGAAGACGATGGAGAGGCCGTGGAGAAGAGCCGAATGGAGGACGACTTCTCTGACAGCTACGGCAAATACATAGAAGCCAAAAAAGGTACGCCGCTCTGGCCTCGCTGCAGGGCCGGGTTTCCCTCCCCGGCTGCAACGCCTCCGGGTTTGACGTTTACAATCCGTGTTCCTGCAGGAGCGGCCAACGGAGCGAATGGTGCCAACAATAATGGGAAAGCTGCTGTCATCCCACCCGCCTCGCCAGCCCTCACTCCAAACAACAGCTCCACCTCCTCCGTCAAAACGGTGGCTCTTCCCGCCACACCGGTAGTGAAGGTAACATCAGCAGTCGGCCAGAAGGACTTGCTTTTGCTTCCCATGTGGGCACTTTTGTCACTGCTTTTTTTTCTCACCCTTCATGCTTCACCTAGACTGCTATGGTTGGATTGGTGGACTACCCTGACGATGAGGATGAAGAGGAAGAAGAGGAGGAGGAGGAGGAGGAGGAAGAACAGTCTCCAAGGAAGCGGCCCCGCCTGAGCTCGTAAGGCTAATTGTCCTCTGTTTGGTCGTAGTGGACGGACACTTGAGTCCCTCCCATCCTCCCTCCTCTGGTCGTCTCATTGGTCCTTGGCCTGCCTGCGCCACATGTCGGTCTCACTGAGGAGACGGGCAACGACGAGCTCCCACCTCCCCTGATCTCGGCTGCTCTCGCTCCCTCCGTGGAAGGAGATGGAGAGCGTCTCTGTTGGCAAAGACAAATCAGTCTGTTCCTTCAGCCTGTTGATTTTACCTCTTTTTTTAAATAACAGCCTCCTCTAGAAGATCCCAAAATCCCCTTTCATCCCCCTGAGTGGAAACTCATTGACTCGTTGCAAACCCCCCCCCCCTTCCTCTCTTTCATAACTCTCCTGCTCTCCCAGTTCTGACCTCCTCCTCAACAACTTTTCTCCTCCTCATCCACCATCCTACGTACCGACCAGAGAGGCTTCGGCGGACGTAGCGTTGCCAAGGCGGTTCCCCACTCTGCTCTGTTGCTATAGCAACAGTAGCAAGGAAGCTGCGGTCCCCCACAGGAAAACCCTCATTTGAACTCGCCCTTCCATCCTCCTCGAATCCCAAACCCACGAGTTCCAGAGACGGGGGAAGCCAGAACACAACCAGCCGGCGGACGAACTGTCGGGCAGGCCAGTCAGGCGAGCGGGACGAGCCGTCGTAGTTATAGGAAGCTTGACTGGCTGACGCCGTGTGTGCCGCCCTGCCGACGGAGCGGTTCTCCTTTGTCGGGGAGAGAGGGATCGAGGCAACATGGAAGAAACGAAATGTTCAGAGTTGAGGGAGGTCACACGTGTACCAGGATGACTAAACTCAGCAGTTATGAGGCTCAGATCCAGAGGAGCAGGACTCAAACCTACACTAGCCATGGCGTCAATATGGCCAAGGCACACACACACACAGGACTGCGTATGCCAGAAATCCTGTATTTCATGACTTTGTTCAAAAGTACTGTACATATGTTTTTTTCTTCTTTTTAATCATTTTCCTTGCTCTGATTTTCAATGGGGGGGAGACGCCTACCTGCCTGTGTGTTTGTTGTTGTTGCACACGGTGGGGGTCTCTGTTCACCCGTCAGTTCATTTGATTCAATGTAAAATGCAGAGATGTTGCAAATGCTGGTTTTAAAAATAACGTATTAAAACTGCAGTAAAGTCCTTTTTAAAAAAAGATTTTTATTTTTTTGCAGCCCACATTTTTGAGGATGTCGAGTTTTGTATTTTAGTGGATTTAAGAATTTAGTGGCCTCGTTATGATGCGCACATTTTTTTTTTTGTTGAACTGTGACAAACCTGAGCTGTTGGTGTGCTTAGAGTAGGTTTAGTACACACACTTGTTTAAAGACTTGGCATCCTCGGACGGATCTCAGGTTCAGAGTTCTCTGCGTCAGAAACTAGCGGCTGTAAGGCTGGTGGAACACGAGGGGCCAGGGGCCTGCATCCCAGTTCTAGGGGCCACAATGTTACACAGCAGCTGTTTTTTGGCCCGTGACATAAAAACTACAATCCAAAACAATTTGAAGGAACGCCTTTTTTCCCCCCTTTTCTTTTTCTAAAGTTTAGTTTGTATTCTATGGTTGGATGAGCTGCGTATGAGTTCTGACGAGATGATTTAACCCCCAGAGTTGATGAGGAACTGTAAGTGGACCATTTCTGATGTCGCGGGCGTTACGAGGTCGCAGGAGACGGGTCGTTTGTCGTCGTGCAGCTTCTCTCCTGATCGCACCACGAGCAGACAGAGGCAGCGGAGGGAGTCCAAATGGGCTGGAGATGCCAAATCACACGGACGTCCATCTCCAACGTCCGAGTCGTGCGCAGCAGGCTAGCAGCACCAGTGTAAAAATATAATTGCCAATAATGTGCTTTTCAGGAGTTCAGCCGTACATGAGCAGCGAATTGTCTTCCCCCCCCGGTCTGTTAGCGACAACACCAACAATTTGACTGCCCCCCCCCCCCCACACCCTTGATGAATTTGTACCAAGTGCATTTACTACCACTATCCATTCTTAACATTTGTATGAATTTATTTGATAAGTTTTGAAATTAAATGTGACCCTGACATTGAACTTGTAAATCTGGCTTTGTTTTAATAATTTGCTGATTGGGCACTTTTCGCTAAAAAATATTTTTATTGTTTTTTAATTATTCCTTTTGATTCCAGGTATTGTATCTAAACTCCCCAGACTTGATTTTTTTTTTAGATGTGGAATACAATTTGTACACGTTTTACAGTAAGGGATTGACAGCAATGTTTTTGTACCAGTAAAAGTTTAAAGTCTTCTGTCCTGAGGAGAATTGTTTGAGAACATGTGGTACTGGATCCCTCGTGCGGAACACCAAGGCTCCATCAGCACGAATCAAAAACATATTTGATTGAGTCAAGGTCTTAAATGTTACATTCTGAAAAATGAACTAATACGTCCGTCTATATCCGGTCATTTATTTTAAAAGTGTCATGTCGAGACGTTCGTCTCGGTCACGTGATACTTGACCTAAAACATCAACAAGCTAGCGAAAATGAGCAAATAACATCTTCGGAGAACTTCTTTGGTCCATGAGGAGACTGAGCCGACGAGAGGAGAGCTCTCATCCTCACTGCCGCGTGAGAGGAGCCACTGATTGTATATTCACGAGGATGAATCCGTCTTAACCCTAAACAGCACTTTAAATCAGCAGGTTGAGGGTTCAGCCTTCATTCTACACTTGGAAAGTGAAGTGAGTTCATGTTTCAGTCGTGTGTACTAATTGGAACTAGGCCTCATGGAGAGACAATGACTAATGCAAACACACACGCGTACACGAGGAGAGGGGATCTCTCTTCGGCCTTTCCAGAGGTTTTCATCCAGCGCTTCGGCTGGGCACCTGTTGCTGATCTGGGTCCATTAGGCCCACTTTAACACCTTCAACACGAAATAAATAAATACAAATAACAATTGCCGGATGTTGAAAGCTGTACTATTGTCAGGTTTAATATTTTAATAAGCAATAAAAAATTGGTACCAAAAGACGGCTGTATGCATAGAGGCTTATACACACAGTCTGGGGTCGAGCTTGTTTCTATAAAATGTGATTTATTCAACAGCGTTTATGAAATACTGCATTCCTCGTAGGAAGCGACACACACGCGTTGCCTCTGGCAACGAGCGTTCCTCTCGACTTCCTCTGCTCCTCGGCGAGGGCGAGCCGCGACGGCGTCATCACCTCGCTAACGTCACCGTCGTCACTCACGGATACGTTCAGGACTTTTCTTTTGTGGCGGTTTTATACAGATAAAACATGCAAAATCACTCCTTCAGTCGCGAGTCGACTGGCGAGCACAACGATGAGTCATGAGTCACGGTTACTGATCACCACCGGATCAGTGTTGCAGAATAACCAATACTGTCGATAGTGAAGCGCTGCATTGTTAAATATTTTTAGTCGTGTACATGCAGCAAATACAGTTTCCATTTCAGCGTGAGGAGGGGGGGGGGGGGCTTTCGAGGCCACTACAGTCCAGACACTTTGCATTTAGAATTCGGACACAGACTAAATGACATTAAAGTGGCCAATCAGGAGCGCCGTGGACACACGTTGTCACACGTGATGTAGAATCAAAGCCGTCTGGGTTCTCCACTCAACTCGAGTAACACTGGCAGCATGTTGTCTGACCGGTCGGTGGGACCGGTCAGTGTGTGTGTGTGTGTGTGTGTGCGCTCCTATGAGTGGAGAGACACCAAACATACAAGCGGATGTACCTCCTTCCCGCGTAGACGGCGACGAAGAGAACTTCTATAAAGAAGGGCGATCTCTTCGTGTTTGTGATAAGTGAACTTATCTTCTCTGAAGGAGGAGGCAGCGGCGTGAAGGAAGAACGTGTGTGATTACCGGAGCAAACAGACGGGATCTCATTTGGAATATTGCACTTATTTCTTTATCACTTCCTCTTTCAGCTTGTCCGCCAGATGTTTTCTCTTCTGTAGCTTCTTCCTCTCCTCGGCGGATATCTCCTGCAAGAAGAAACAACATAATCACCACCGACGTGTGTCGTCAGTGTTGTTTATGAAAGCTTTATCGATCTAAAGATGAATTAAAATGCTACTTTTCAATTATAAAGTCCACAATGTAAAAGAGACCTCATTCCCTTCACTTTGTGCAAAGGAACACAAAGAACTTTTCTGTTCTCTTGCATCACCTTCTGTTTGGAGGAGTGAGCAGAGAGTTGTGCTGGAGGAAGAGGGGCAGGAGGAAGAGGAGGAAGGGTACAGGCCCCGTTCCTCTGGGACTGCCCCGCTGCCTGCTGACCGGCCAGATCGGGGCAGAAAGGAAATGACGGGCGAGCAACCGGCAGAAAAATGAGTCGACGGGGTGATTCAAAAGGAAAAGAAAAGAAAAACAAGCAGGGAGGAAAAAATGTGGGTTAAAGAAAATCAGGTGAAATAGAAAAAGATGTAATAAAAAAACAAAAGGTGAGCAAAATGAAAAGTATGTAATCAAGATGAAGTGTAGATTATAAAGCCCCGCGACGACCTCTCACAGGCCGATGCGAGGAAACCAATAGTTCATTACATCGAACACCATCGGCCATCCTGTGCGATCCCCCCTCGCAGGGAGATACGGGGAGGGGCCGCACTCACCGGGACGGTGGGGGTGGGGGTGGTGATGGGGGTCTCCTCCGGTGTGGCCGCCCGCCTGGTTTTCTGCTGCTCCTTTTTCAGCGCGTGCAGCTTGTCCCGCTGTTGACACAGATACGCCGCCCTCTGCTGGAGCTGCTCCTGCTGAGACGCCGTTAACTCCTGGAGGGGGGGGGGGGGGGGGGCAACTATTCATACCCTGTGTCAATTGTGTGTTGTGATCGTGTTGTAACTCTGTAATGATTCCTTCTGGTCACATGACATCTATTATTCCGTCCATCCTGGAGAGGGATCTTCCTCTGTTGCTCTCCTGAAGGTTTTTTCCTGATCCGATGTGAAAGGTCAAAGGTCAGGGATGTCGTATGTGTACAGACTGTAAAGCCCTCTGAGGCAAATTTGTAATTTGTGATATTGGGCTATATAAAATTAATTGAATAGAATTTTGGATCTTGGGACATTAATGAGCAAAAAATAAACAAACGCGTATGTTTATCAAAGTTATAAATCATTCTAGTGCCCCGTAACATCGGGTTTTCAGGAAGCTCAGAGTTGTCCTGGATATGTTGGCGATGCTCTGAACTGAGGTCAGCTGTTAACACTCCCAGATTCTGGTATTCTCCAGATTAAAAGCTACTAAGAGGGGATCTGATGTCCGAGTGTTCGGCCAGAAACAACAATTTCACGCAGCTGTGCTGAATGAGCGGGAGGAGAAGGACTCACAGTGTATGGCTTGGAGAAGCCCGCCTCCCTGTGCGCCTCCTCCAGACACGCCTCGGCTGCAGGACCGAGGCCCGCGGGCGGCTCACCGGACCTCACCGGAGCTCTCAGTGCTGGGAGGACTCTGGACTCCACATCATTACTGCCACTAGCTGCACACGCACACACACACACAGATACACAGACACACAGATGAACAGACACACACACAGATACAGACACAGACACACCGACACACACACACACAGAGGTCGGTTGTGTGTAAAAAACAAAACTCTAAAATAATATGAGTTCGACCACATTAGCATGAGGCTTATGCAGTTACAGTTTAACAGAGTGAATCTATGAATACATTTGTTTGGACGACTCTGATCTGCATCTCTTCAGGCCTTTCTCGAGATGCCTGATGAAGTACCTGCTGTGGGTTTAGACGTGGAGCTGCGCTTAGCTGCACTCTTCTTATCTCCTCCCGGGGCGTCCGTCTTGGCCTCTTCCTTTGTGGTGGGTGTGCTGTTGACCTGGAGGAGGGGACCCACGCGCATCAACGGGAGGAGAGTTCACCCCAAAATCTAAAACATGCATTTCTCCTCTCATCGGTGGTGCTGTTTATTCATTCTAGATTGTTTGGGCATGAGTCGAAACATGTTGGATGTCTTGCCTTGCGAGGCTCAAAGCAACGTCCCTTCACAAAGCATGACTCAATACTCAATGCAGTGAGGTCCATTTTTTAAAATATATATTTTTTTATATATATTTTGTATTCTTCCAAACCATCCAGATTGATAAATAGCACTACAGGTAAAAAGGAAAAGAATATGTTTTTATTTCTTTATTTGGGCATGAACTGTCCCTTTAACACATGTTGGACGGACGGCACACACACACACTGCATCGTAATCATCCATCACTATTGCGACTCTATGCTAATGCTGCTACAACCCCATATCACCCTGAACACTACAACAGCTGTGTTCTATGAAACGACCCACAACTAGCCAGATACCGCCGGCCCTCAGGATGCACCGACACCTTCAAACACCGGGCCAAGACTTGTGTACCATGCAGTACCTTTTGGTGTCAGACCAAAACAAAACCCAATTCACATACATCTCAGTCTGACACAATGCATCCTCAGGCTGGGCGTGTTTACGATGAGGTCGTCGATTTCAATGTTTTCCGTGACCAGATCACAGTCAGTGGCCGTGTTTCCGTTCACCAGTGGGGCGAGGTGACCACCAGTCCCCTCAGCTCTGGTCTGAGCAGCACATTGGAGACGAGGTCGCGTTACAAGAGGGCGAGGACGGGTTTTAAGGGGGGGGGGGGGGGCGTTGGCGATAACCATTAAGCATTCGTAGTATCAGGCTGCTGGTTTTACAGGTCCCATTCATCTCATACTGGTTTTACAGATCCCATTTGTCTCATACTGGTTTTACAGATCCCCTTTGTCTCATACTGGTTTTACAGGTCCCATTTGTCTCATACTGGTTTTACAGGTCCCATTTGTCTCATACTGGTTTTACAGGTCCCCTTTGTCTCATACTGGTTTTACAGATCCCCTTTGTCTCATACTGGTTTTACAGGTCCCATTTGTCTCATACTGGTTTTACAGGTCCCCTTTGTCTCATACTGGTTTTACAGATCCCATTTGTCTCATACTGGTTTTACAGATCCCCTTTGTCTCATACTGGTTTTACAGGTCCCCTTTGTCTCATACTGGTTTTACAGGTCCCATTTGTCTCATACTGGTTTTACAGGTCCATACTGTCTTTGTCTTTACTGTTTTGGGTCCTTTGTCTCACTGGTCCCATTTGTCTCATACTGATTTTACAGGTCCCATTTGTCTCATACTGGTTTTACAGGTCCCATTTGTCTCATACTGGTTTTACAGGTCCCATTTGTCTCATACTGGTTTTACAGGTCCCATTTGTCTCATACTGGTTTTACAGGTCCCATTTGTCTCATACTGGTTTTACAGGTCCCATCATACTCTGTTTGTTTTTAGGGGTCATGGTGGATGCTACTGGTTTTACAGGTCCGGTGGTCTTTTTGGTTTTTTTGTCTCTCATTGTCTCATACTGGTTTATTTTCCTTTTGTCTCATACTGGGGTACAGGTCCCTGGTCTGGTCTTGATGCCCTCCCATTGCCCAGCTTTGTTGATTTGGCAGGGATGCTGGTTCTGTTCTGAGCTCGGCTGCTTTCTGCCATTGGCTTGTCAGAGCAGCTGCTGGAAGTAGAGCCAACCTCTTCATCTAAAAGCAGCCTCCTGGACATCTCCTCCTCGTACTCCTCTTTGGACTTTCTGAGAAGAATAAGAATACAAAAATGACATTTGATGCAGGGCTCACTGGCATCCAGGAGCACCCTTGGACTGTTTTTACGAGTATATTTAGCAGCCCAGGTGTGATAAAAGCGAGGCTAATCTACGCGTAAGCAGGTTCTATTGGACATTTAACCTTTGGCAGATGGAATAAATGGACCAGCAGCTAGAATAAGACCGCAACGTCACGTGATCACCACAATATGCTCTCGCTTGCTCCCAGGCATGGCCAGGGCGCCACGCTCAGATCCTTTAATTTGATTTATTTAACAACTTAATTTGAATTAGAAGAGACTTCCACAAGGCGTCCACCAGTAGGAGTGCAGAGAAGAGAGAGAAAGAGAGATGTAAAAGAGCAAGAAGAGGATGGTGTATAAAGTTTTTTTTAAATTAGCAAGCTCGGTGTTTTATGAGACGGATAAAAAAAATTAAACAAAGATTATGCTAAATATTAAAAGAGACACTAGCATGATGATTACTCTCAGTGATGATGGTGGCTTCATGTCTTTTCACAAGTGCTCACACTTACCCAACTATTGCAGAATTTGTCTAAAATGGTTTGTTTAACAAAATGTAATGAACCTTTGAGCCTTTGAGGATTTCATAGCATCCAAAAAGGACCGGCTGAGATATTAATAGCACAACAGAACATTTGGAACGTCAATTCAAGACTAAAGACGTCACCGTCTCACTCTGTAACCAGAATATAGTTCAACCCAGTCCTCCAGATGTGAGACGACTGTATCGCTGTGTTGAGTTTACAGCACCGGAGTGTAAAAGCATTCACAGACACCGTGTTGTGTATCTGGCCAACTCCATCAGTGAATGTTTAGGAGCAATACAAAATGGTATGGCATTGGCAAAGGTGGCTAAGCAGCCACGGTATCCTGGTGAGACAAAGGGGATCAAATACTCTTTCGCTCAGTTGCTGGTTTAGTGTCAATCCCTCCGCTCTAAATCAGCTGGACTCTAAGGAGCTGAACCGCGGTCCCGTCAGACTCCGGGTGTTCCACTTGGCCCGGCTGCCATCAGCAAAGTCCCATTAGAGAACAGGGGCAGGAGCTTCTAGACACCTGGACACCTGGGCAACGGACGCATCGAGAACATGTGGACCTATCAGAAGAGTGCCATTTGGAAAAAGATAATGATATGATGATTGAATTAAAGAATTAGAAAAACAATTAAATGAAGACAGACGTCCTGACCTAAACCGTTTGATGTTTTACAGGATATTTCAGCCTGAAACCGTACATTTGAACTAAAATGGTCTCTTTCGTGTTGTAGGTGCAATAATTTATGCGTGTGAGCTTCTTAAAAGGGTGAGGATTGAAAAGATCAAACTAGGCCGACATTTCCCATAAACATGCCAGTGATACACGGCTGGTTATTGTCAGAATTAAGAGAGTAACAAATCCCCACGTGGATAAGACATGAGCAAACTTATCATTGCTACCCATAATATCCCAACTACAAAAGTTCCGGGATCAGAACTTTGATTCTACCTTTGTATCTATCTTCGCTGGAAATAATTCAAGACCTGTCAGGTCAGGATATTATTGGTTTTTTTTCTGCATGCAATAAAACACCACTGCAAAGACTTTTAATGTCTCAGAAAACCCTTTCAACGTCTCAAAGGGGAAGACAGTCAACGTTGTGTGTGTGGAGAGAAAGAGAAGGAGAAAGAGAAAGAGGGGACTAACTTGAGAACTTCCTGCAGGATTTTCATCTCTTGGTCCTGCAGCTCTGTCATCACGTCCACACCATCAGTCAGACACTCGGGGAGGGCCCCTACACACAGAGCAGGCGCAACACTGACAGCAATATCAGCAGTGATTTCCTGTTTATTTGTGTGTTTGTGTGTTTTTGTGTGTGTGTGTGTGTGATAATCTGGCCTACCGTTCCTTTCTTTAATGACTCTGAGGGCTTGAAACTGCAGCTCCATGTTCTTCTGGACCATCATGGAGTGAAATATCTGGAAGTCGTCGGTCGCCAGGACCGTCTGGAACACCGACTGAACGACAAAAAAACACAACCGTGTGTGAGACCGTGAAAAGTCACCGCGCCCCCAAGTAAACGACGAACATTACATGCAAGTGCTGATGGACTCGACGCGGTTTTTTTGACGCCTTTCATCATATGTGTAAGTAAAAATCCATTTATTCAAATATCACATGATTTTGGTATCAACCATGTCCAACCTTCTTGCACAGCTACATTGACTTGGCCACGCTGACCAAGGTCTAAGCACATGTCACAGTCAATGTAGGTATGGATTGAGATAGTCAGGATATTCTTGCTCTGTTAGCCTCGTGTAGATCAGGACAGGATGTCCAGTCGACTCAAGTCCCGGCGCAAATGAAGCCATGTTTGCAAACAGAGCGGTACCTAAGCCTTCCTTTTCACATTAGCATTCAGCCTCCAGTCAAACGTCTGCACCCCCACACACACCTCATCGAGGCTAATGCTCGGCAAATCTTTCTGACCAACCTTTAATCCAGGTTCAGTGTTCTCAGTTCAAGTGGGTCATTCGGTTCATCGCTCCGCAATTCTTACTAAACACAGTCTCCTGAGCTGGGATGACCTCACTAAATTCTCGATTTTTTTTTCTTTTCTAAAGTTCTTCATGGCATGGCTCCTCCCCCTCTTGGTGAATTTATCAAACAACACATGCAGAGTAGTAGACAAACTAGATCTGTTGAGAGAGGTGACTGTATCATCCCATTTAGGAAAAGTTCCTCTAGCCAGTCTGCATTCTCAGTAAAAGCAGGACACCTCTGGAATGCCTAGAACATATCACTCTTTTAAACACGGCCTGAAGAACTGGTTTATTAGCAAACAGATGTGTGAGCATGAATCGTGACTCCCTCCTCAATGATTGTGTGTATAAAATGTGTGCATGTGTTTTGCTTTTTATGATGTTTTTTATGCTTTTATGATAAGGCCTATATTTGATCGTAACCAGTATGTTTATTGCTTTTTATGATGTTTTTGTGATAACCCTTTTCTCCATTAGTGAAGGATTGTAATATCTCGCCACAGGGAGCACGGTTGAAATTTAACTTTATAGCTAAGACTGACACATTTAGCCCAGGGTTGATTGATGTGTACGACACAAAGTAACGGGGTTATGCTGCGGTGCTGTCTCGGATAACAATAATACATTAAAAGGTACTTATTGTCATCAGTCAGTGATTCTGAACCCGGACGTTATTCTTTATTTTAAAGATGTTTTAATTAATTAAAAGGTAAATTGTGTTTCACTGAATTTAGCAAGCAATCTCTCATATAAAAGGGCGAGAAAAATGCAACACTACACAAAACCAGGCCTTTTTACTGCTGTGTGTATGACTGCATGATCCTGTTTGAAGTCTCTGCATGGGCACACTGAAACAGGAGAACGAAAACTGCACACTGAAACATCCGCTACTGTTCATCTTTGCTCTCGGAGAATTTGACCTGCTTTGCAAATATTAACTATTTATCTCAGTGGTAATTAATGAGATACATGTCTGCTGAGGATTGCGATGAAATCCAGATCTACATCTCTGCCAATGTGGCAGATATAGCTATAGCGGAGGTACGGCGTCTGTGTAACACCCTCTAGCAGTCTGACAAAAACATTTAAAAAAACAAAAGAAATCGTAGTCGATTATGACCGAAAGGACCGATTAGTCATCTGATCGATTGAGAGGGCGAAGCTCTAATCACAGACTGCAGACTCATTTTGCTGAGTCATCAGGAAAACTGCACATCTGCCTTGAAGGAGGAGACCAGCCCTGTTTGGCACCATCTACAAAGCAGCATAACTGGGGGTGATGTAAGCAAATCCCATCCCGCGTCCTGGTTACCTGGCGGTGGTGTGTGAGCCGGGAGCTTAAGGTACCTGCAGTGTTTTGGACTTGGCAAACGGAGAGGTACACGCTTCCAGAAACTGCTGCTCGTCGATGCCTACCTCCTGCATGTAATTCCCCAGCAGGTTCTCCGCCTACACAAGACAAAGCAGCTTACATCAGTCCAGCCTGATGAGTCACTGACATATAACCACTGACAGGCGACGTGTATCGGGCAGTTTGGCACATCTGCACCAAATACTGTCCTCACCAGTTTCTTATACTGCTGGTGGATCTCTGTGTAGGACAGCTTGTTCTCATCTTCGTCATCAAAAACTAAGAAAAGGAGCAACATAACATGTATACGTGTTAGTAATTCAACATGTATACTGTGCCCCATAGGAAGCATTCCAAACTATCTTTATGTACTTAGCCGTGTGTGTTGTTGGGGCTTAAATGACACACAATGAGTTAAAACTCACGACCCTTGTTGGTAGTTTAGGTTAGTACCTGCTGCTAGCTACCTCGGGTTATGCCTCCTCGCTACCTTTGTCGACTTGCTGGCGTTACCTGCGTCCTTTGTGGTCTCACGTGGGGGACACTGCTCTTATTAAAGTGCAGTTATTAAACGGTAAATACATGTAGATATATCGATATATGTATATCCCTCATAGCCTACAAACAAGTCACAAGTTAGCGTTAGCTTAGCCTCGGAGCTGACGGCTGCACACGGCTTCTGTGTGACGTCACGTAACCTATTTTTTTATTTTATTTACCTGTGCATTTGTTTTCCATGAAGTCCGTGACGGGAATGACCCACTCGGGGCTCCCCAGGTAGCCGACGATGCTCTCGACGACCCACTCGCTGTCGTCCTCAGACATGGTGGCTGCTGCTATGTCACAACAACAACAACAACAACAACGACACCTCCAGTAGCAGCAGCACCGCGATGTTCGTCAGGTCGGCGACACCACCGACAATAATATTTACCCCCCGAGCTGATGGACAAAGACATCTAGTTTATTGTCCGCTCTGAGCGAGTCCCCCGTGGGATAACTTCCTCTCTAACCGGGACGGGACGGTCTCCGGGAGGAGAGAAAAGAGCGCACTCATGAATTTGCAGCCCGTGGTTGGTGACGCCTAATCGGTTGTCAAGGTAACCGTTTATGTCAATCCCATGCCGCGCGCTAGCTCGAGACCATTGTTTTTATTACGCACACATTATTAAGCACTGCAATTATTGATTATTACAGATTTATTGGTTTTGTAAAAGTAAAAATAAATTAAGTCAGAAGCCAAAATGGTAAAAATGCTTTTTTGTCATAGTTAAAAACCTCAAAATTACACACAAAAAACAACAACAATTGTTAAAAGATCAAATGAAAAAGAGTTGCATTTTTGCATCATATTTTATAAACTCTCCATATGTGTAATGAAATTATGACATTTGTAACATAACTAAAGCTTTTAAATAATTGCAATGGAGTAAAAAATACAATATTTACCTCTAAACCGTATTGGAGTAGAGATATAAAGTTACATTAAAACAAAACACTCAAGTTAAGTAGCCACATTACCTCAAACCTATATGTAGTACATTACTTAAGTAAATATACTTACATTCCACCACTCATCCATAGAGCAAACACAAACAAAAAAGTGTGTGTCTGTTTGTGGGTGTGTTTTTGACCTTTTCATGGATTACGTTTTCTTTATCTGATAATATCATAATTATAATCATATCAATTAACCAATTAATGCAGATTATTCTAAAATGAATAAAACACAAACAGTTCAATACATCTCAGCTGTAAAAGGTTGCCTCTCTGTATGTTTGAATCATGTATTATTGATCCTAATAAAGTATTTAAAAGGGCTGTGCTACTTCAACCGTACAGCGATGTGGTGCTCTCTGTGAATATTAGTGGTCATTATGTTTCTGTATGAACTTTAACCAAGCTCCATGGAGGCTCTGTCGGGCCTGACAAACAGCCAGTGCAATAACGTAATAAGGATTTACTTCTGAGGCAAGCCACCCTGCTTTAATGACTAGCCTTTGTCTTAAGGAAACACAAGTCACGTAAACACAAACACACACAGACACAAAGCAGCAAAGAGTAAATTTTTTTTTAATTAAGAGTAAAAACACAGCGCTCATATAATTCAGTAGTGTGCATTAACAAGGGTATTCAATAAATAGACATTCCTTCTGTATTTTTTTAATGTATGTAAGCTTTCATTATTATCTCTGGAAATGCACGTAGCTGTGCACACTTCATAAAGGCAGGCATGCAAGCAGCAGTCATGCCGAAATAATTCAATAGAATAAAGGTAGGCGACATTGAAAAGTTCTACAGTGAGCATTTAAATTGAAAAGTGCTTCAGTCTGTTCAACTTTGCAGCTACATCAAACCTGTCAACGCTTCTGACTTCAAGAAAACACAGAATCTTTCACTGACTATTCAGTGAAAATGGCTCAATTCTCTTAAAACTCACTGGATGGACGGACAGACAGCAATCAGAAACATTCCTATTGTTTTTGCTTTGATTTTATTACCATTTGCATGAAGCAGATTGTAAACCGTGACAGATTAAGCGTGTAGTCCTGGTCCCCTGTTAACTGGAAAACAGTCACTGTTCATCATCAAAATAGCTTGAAAACAAAATAAACAAGTAACATACACAAAGATTTGGGTACAGGTTATCGCCCCCCCCCCCCCCCCCCCCTTGTGAAATAATCAGAGACAATAACAGCAGCGTAAAGTACGGAGTCTGACTCCAGATCAGCTGTCACGTTACAAACAATACAATGTCGACATATGCTCCTCCGCCAGGTATTATGTCATTATTGAGATAATGCTCAAGTTCTACTCACTCTGAATAGAGAATCCATTCCAGAAAGGAAATAGATGTTTGTGTTTACAGCATCTAAGTGTTAGTGTCATGTAAAGGTCATGAGATTTTTTGGAGAGCAAGAGCTTTGGCACACATACAGCAGCATGGGAAAGTCTTATGTATATTAAAGTGAATCACGGAATTGTTATGTTTATCACATTATTTTTTATGTATACTTTAATGCTATATATATATAAACTATTCTCACTACAATATGTGTTATCCTATAAAGAATGATCTGCTGATCATATCATACCAATAAATAGTAGCATCATTTCAGTTGAAACGTAAGCAGGAAAACCACTTGCATTCCCATGTTGCCGCCTTTTATACATTTGATAAGAATTGGTAAACATAAACAGCAGTTCAAAACAATGTATTTTTGAACTGCTTTTGTAAATGTGAGAATAAATGTTCTTTCTCAAGACATCCTCTAGAGGGCAGCATGTATCCGCCATGACCAGATAACAATGGTCAAGTGGTTTGTTTTGTTTCATTTCCCACTGGCATCAGTGGGTCAGCTGCGTGTGACCTGTGTGTACACATGGGGAACATGTTGTGATGCAAGTGAGCGCTGGCGTACATATTAATAAACTGTCGCACAAAAAGAGCAGGCATAAGTACTGTATGCAGAAAACAGGCGATATCCGCCATAAACAATGTGAAATAAACAATTATTTATGATTACAGCGAAACCTTTTATGCATTCTGACCAAAACATGCTATTGTTCTTCCTGCTAGGTGAATTCAGAGTGGACCCTCATGACACCTGTGCTCCTTTCCCATTAAAACACTGGCGATAACACCCTGCATATTGTCCATAAATACATCCCCGTGTTGCTCTCACTGGAAGTGGTTTCTCAATTAATGGCTTTGGAAGCGCTCACAGAAAATTGTGTAAAAGTCTAAAAAACGACATGCAATCAGTCAAAATGCAAATGAAAGTCGCTAAAAAAAGAAGAAAGAAAAGTAAATTAGTTGTTCTATGTTAACGATCATGTGTGTGTACCTCCACGCGGTACAGGTCATATATGTTCAGGACATTACAGGCAACAATGTCCTTGAGATCAAACTGCAGCAACTGCAACTGTCTGATAAAAAATCTTTGTATTGATTTGGCCCTCTGGTCCTTCAGTGTGTATTCAATGAGTCACATGCGTTCAAAAGCATCCTATAGATATCCATTCAATTTGTCTCAGTTTCCTCGGATCTGTATATATTGGAAATGGAATGATTATCTATGAGGACAATGGCCTCTCTTCCTCCGAGGAAACACACCTGTAGTTTTTCAATGCCGGCTGATTGGAAGACTCCACACCGCGGTACATCTGGTGTTGTCTAACGAGCACAGCAGAAGAGGTGCATTATATAATTCAATTATGACCTCCATAAAACAAAACATCTTGATAAATAGTGCATCATGTCCTGGATGATGAGACGGCTGTCTGTATCGTGTTCAGTGCTTCTGGTATCGTAGATGTAAACACGGTGGACATGATTTAATCCACCAGCTCCTCCACTGTGGATCACCACTCAAAACCAGTTCTGGGGTTGTTTCCATTACAGGACTAAAGAGACCATTGTTTTTATTACGCACACATTATTAAGCACTGCAATTATTGATTATTACAGATTTATTGGTTTTGTAAAAGTAAAAATAAATTAAGTCAGAAGCCAAAATGGTAAAAATGCTTTTTTGTCATAAATAGTTAAAAACCTCAAAATTACACACAAAAAACAACAACAATTGTTAAAAGATCAAATGAAAAAGAGTTGCATTTTTGCATCATATTTTATAAACTCTCCATATGTGTAATGAAATTATGACATTTGTAACATAACTAAAGCTTTTAAATAATTGCAATGGAGTAAAAAATACAATATTTACCTCTAAACCGTATTGGAGTAGAGATATAAAGTTACATTAAAACAAAAAACTCAAGTTAAGTAGCCACATTACCTCAAACCTATATGTAGTACATTACTTAAGTAAATATACTTACATTCCACCACTCATCCATAGAGCAAACACAAACAAAAAAGTGTGTGTCTGTTTGTGGGTGTGTTTTTGACCTTTTCACGGATTACGTTTTCTTTATCTGATAATATCATAATTATAATCATATCAATTAACCAATTAATGCAGATTATTCTAAAATGAATAAAACACAAACAGTTCAATACATCTCAGCTGTAAAAGGTTGCCTCTCTGTATGTTTGAATCATGTATTATTGATCCTAATAAAGTATTTAAAAGGGCTGTGCTACTTCAACCGTACAGCGATGTGGTGCTCTCTGTGAATATTAGTGGTCATTATGTTTCTGTATGAACTTTAACCAAGCTCCATGGAGGCTCTGTCGGGCCTGACAAACAGCCAGTGCAATAACATAATAAGGATTTACTTCTGAGGCAAGCCACCCTGCTTTAATGACTAGCCTTTGTCTTAAGGAAACACAAGTCACGTAAACACAAACACACACAGACACAAAGCAGCAAAGAGTAAATTTTTTTTTAATTAAGAGTAAAAACACAGCGCTCATATAATTCAGTAGTGTGCATTAACAAGGGTATTCAATAAATAGACATTCCTTCTGTATTTTTTTAATGTATGTAAGCTTTCATTATTATCTCTGGAAATGCACGTAGCTGTGCACACTTCATAAAGGCAGGCATGCAAGCAGCAGTCATGCCGAAATAATTCAATAGAATAAAGGTAGGCGACATTGAAAAGTTCTACAGTGAGCATTTAAATTGAAAAGTGCTTCAGTCTGTTCAACTTTGCAGCTACATCAAACCTGTCAACGCTTCTGACTTCAAGAAAACACAGAATCTTTCACTGACTATTCAGTGAAAATGGCTCAATTCTCTTAAAACTCACTGGATGGACGGACAGACAGCAATCAGAAACATTCCTATTGTTTTTGCTTTGATTTTTTTACCATTTGCATGAAGCAGATTGTAAACCGTGACAGATTAAACGTGTAGTCCTGGTCCCCTGTTAACTGGAAAACAGTCACTGTTCATCATCAAAATAGCTTGAAAACAAAATAAACAAGTAACATACACAAAGATTTGGGTACAGGTTATCGCCCCCCCCCCCCCCCCCCCCTTGTGAAATAATCAGAGACAATAACAGCAGCGTAAAGTACGGAGTCTGACTCCAGATCAGCTGTCACGTTACAAACAATACAATGTCGACATATGCTCCTCCGCCAGGTATTATGTCATTATTGAGATAATGCTCAAGTTCTACTCACTCTGAATAGAGAATCCATTCCAGAAAGGAAATATATGTTTGTGTTTACAGCATCTAAGTGTTAGTGTCATGTAAAGGTCATGAGATTTTTGGAGAGCAAGAGCTTTGGCACACATACAGCAGCATGGGAAAGTCTTATGTATATTAAAGTGAATCACGGAATTGTTATGTTTATCACATTATTTTTTATGTATACTTTAATGCTATATATATATAAACTATTCTCACTACAATATGTGTTATCCTATAAAGAATGATCTGCTGATCATATCATACCAATAAATAGTAGCATCATTTCAGTTGAAACGTAAGCAGGAAAACCACTTGCATTCCCATGTTGCCGCCTTTTATACATTTGATAAGAATTGGTAAACATAAACAGCAGTTCAAAACAATGTATTTTTGAACTGCTTTTGTAAATGTGAGAATAAATGTTCTTTCTCAAGACATCCTCTAGAGGGCAGCATGTATCCGCCATGACCAGATAACAATGGTCAAGTGGTTTGTTTTGTTTCATTTCCCACTGGCATCAGTGGGTCAGCTGCGTGTGACCTGTGTGTACACATGGGGAACATGTTGTGATGCAAGTGAGCGCTGGCGTACATATTAATAAACTGTCGCACAAAAAGAGCAGGCATAAGTACTGTATGCAGAAAACAGGCGATATCCGCCATAAACAATGTGAAATAAACAATTATTTATGATTACAGCGAAACCTTTTATGCATTCTGACCAAAACATGCTATTGTTCTTCCTGCTAGGTGAATTCAGAGTGGACCCTCATGACACCTGTGCTCCTTTCCCATTAAAACACTGGCGATAACACCCTGCATATTGTCCATAAATACATCCCCGTGTTGCTCTCACTGGAAGTGGTTTCTCAATTAATGGCTTTGGAAGCGCTCACAGAAAATTGTGTAAAAGTCTAAAAAACGACATGCAATCAGTCAAAATGCAAATGAAAGTCGCTAAAAAAGAAGAAAGAAAAGTAAATTAGTTGTTCTATGTTAACGATCATGTGTGTGTACCTCCACGCGGTACAGGTCATATATGTTCAGGACATTACAGGCAACAATGTCCTTGAGATCAAACTGCAGCAACTGCAACTGTCTGATAAAAAATCTTTGTATTGATTTGGCCCTCTGGTCCCTTCGAGTGTGTATTCAATGAGTCACATGCGTTCAAAAGCATCCTATAGATATCCATTCAATTTGTCTCAGTTTCCTCGGATCTGTATATATTGGAAATGGAATGATTATCTATGAGGACAATGGCCTCTCTTCCTCCGAGGAAACACACCTGTAGTTTTTCAATGCCGGCGGCTGATTGGAAGACTCCACACCGCGGTACATCTGGTGTTGTCTAACGAGCACAGCAGAAGAGGTGCATTATATAATTCAATTATGACCTCCATAAAACAAAACATCTTGATAAATAGTGCATCATGTCCTGGATGATGAGACGGCTGTCTGTATCGTGTTCAGTGCTTCTGGTATCGTAGATGTAAACACGGTGGACATGATTTAATCCACCAGCTCCTCCACTGTGGATCACCACTCAAAACCAGTTATGGGGTTGTTTCCATTACAGGACTAAAGGCAACGCTTGTCAATTTCAGTGTGTTCCTGTGGGTCGAAATGAACTTGCAATGTTGAGTTAAGGTTCTCATATGACATTGGAATAAATGAACAGTTTAGTTTATAGTTGATTAAGTCTGGAAGGAAGATCTAAAGTTATCATTGGAAATACAAATTGTTTGCATTTGTAAGTAATTATGTGAATGCACGGTAAATTATTCATAATAATGCTGGAGATTCCCAAACCATCCCACATATCCACTCAGAGGAGTGCAGTAAGGCTGGAGAGTGCATCTTTGATGCTAACTGTAGCCAGTGGAGCTACACGTCCATCTCTGCATAGACATCCAGGCATCTTTCCCCCTTTTAAAGGGTGATACACGATGACTGCCACACAACAGCTAAAGTGACATATTAGTCAATCAATACGATTTCATCTGGTGAGAATAAAAATAAAAAAAATCGTAAGGTTCTAAGGTATTATTACAGTGTATTACGCAATGTTCATTCTTTTAAAAAAGTCCATCAAAAGTGCGAGACTGCAGGTGAGCGCTTCTTTTCCTTCCTGAGTTCTTCCGTGAACACGTTCGAGTCCTTCAAACCAGATTTCACTTAAATCTTCAATTTTTTTGTTTATAAACGATAAAATGCTACAAAGACCGAGCGTGTTACGTCCATTGTCACTGGAAGTTGTCCTCGTCACAGGGACCCGTTGAGGATCTCTCTGCTGCCGCTGTTCTCAGCCGGCTGACTGGGTGGATCCATTGGATTGTCACGGTAATCACCTTTGACCTCTACCCGTCTGTCGTCGAGGTGACTCATTTTGACTCGTCCCATCTCTTGGTAACTGGCTATACTGGGCACCAGTCCACTGGCCTTGCCGTGGCGACCAATGTTGCCGAGTCTGTCGTCAGGGTGCTTTGTTTGAACTGGCGTCTGTCCGTCATCTTTGTGATTGTGTCTCATTGGTGCCGGTGCGCTGTCGTGCCGGCCCGCTCTGGTAGGCACTGTTTCATTGTCGAGGGGGCCGGCTCTGACCGGCATGTTGATCTGGTGCGTGGTGCAGACGGGGAACGTGTCGGCCTCCAGTGAGTGGCTGTAACGTGAAAACCAGTCCCTCTCGAATGCAGCCCTCAGCTGCTCCACCACGGTAGAGTTCTTCTCCTCCATGCCCTCCGGCTGACTGATCACCAGGCCGGCTCCTGCATTAAAGTTAAACTCATTCCCCACCCAGTCCAGGTTACCTGTCAGGTCACAGAGAAAGAAACAAAGAAGTACTTTAAAAACACAACAAAAACACTGAAAAACATTTACAAAAATAAATAAAAATTGCCACTTAAAAAAATAAATTTAAACACTTACAAAAATAAATTTAAACACTTAAACAAATTAATTAAAATCCAGTGGACCACATCAGTGGATAAATATACTGAATCAGACCCAATCCTCTTTTTTATAGAAATCGCTGACCATTTGGAGAAATATTTTGCTTTCTTTCTGAAAGTTAGACATTGAGAAGATGATGAGAAGACTGAGACCACTTTAATATCTGTGTGTCAAAGTAAAGAGCCAGGATGCGATGAGCTAAGTTTAGCAAAAAGACTGGAGGCGAAGGGGGAACAGCCAGCCTGGCTCTTTCCAAACATACAAAATAAGAATATCAGTAACAGTAAATCCCACTATAATTAATTAAAATCCATACGCACGCTAATGTAAAGGCAACAATGTGTAGTCCAACTGAAAGAGGTGAGACATGTATGACACAATAATAAAGTATAGGTGATGAGCTCACCTAAATAAATGGCTCTATCCGTCACCATAAATCTGTTGTGGTTTATTCCCTGGAGACTGCCATCCCTCTGCACTCTGGGGTTGAAGAACTTCTACACACACACACACACACACACACACACATACATACACACACACACACACACACACAAAGAGAGTGGTGCATCATGCATTGATAAAGTGCATTTGTAGATTTAAAAATAGTATGCTCTGGCCTTGTACTTACGGCTTCCAGAGAGCAGTTGGCCTGCTCCATGCACAGACCCCTCAGGGACCAGAGGAAGTTGGAGGTAAGTGGATGAGTCTTTTCCCAGCAACTTATCAGCAGTCGGACCCGGACCTTCCTCAGGATCAGAGCCTCCCGGATAAGACCGTCGATGCGGGACCAGTAGCTTGGCATGGATAGAAACACAGAGACAAGTGTGGACGCACAGAGTTTCATCACTTGAACGACAGCATCCACGCTTTTTATTTTTTTTAAACCCATCCAAAGAAAAAAACAGTTAGAAAGCAGCACAGTGTCTCTAACCTGTGAGCGTTATGGCTGAGGAGAGGTAGGTAATCGATGATGGAGATATAGAGGAAATGGCGGGCCTCCTGGATGACGCTGGAAATGGCTTCAAGATCACTGCTGCGATGTTTGGGGAGCAGAGCCTCTGGGGAGCTCTGTCAGAGGAGAGATGAGAGGTCGCACAGCAATACGCATACAACTCGTCATCACAGCAACCGACTCATCGTCTTGACTGTTCACCAAGATGACCATTATGATGCGATGCCTTTGTTTTGTGATGTGTTGGACATTTCATTTAGTTTGTTGCTGACAGTGACATGTGAATGTTTACCAGCCAGCGCGTCGCTTTCTGGGTGTTGATATTTATCTTAATCTGCTGCAGGTTGGATGACATCACCATCACTCTTTAACAGGAAGACGTTGACAATGAAAGACACTATATGTGTTGCATTTTAAAAAGTTATGCTCTCTTGTTATAAAACCTGAATAGTCTGTGTCTGATTTCAGCTGATAAACTGTTTGTAAAAAAAAGAAAGAAGGAGACTTTTTCTCTTATCTTAGCAGGTGTAACTGACAACACTGATAATGTTTCTGCTCCATTCAAAGGCCCCCGTGTCACAAGGCGTTGCCTCTTCTCGGGACTGTGTGGGTACGTACACAGGCAGTACATTATGCTTTACTTACACCCCTCCTAATCTCCTGCAGCAGCTGTTTAGGTGGGACATATTGCATCTTTATCGGCCTTATTGGTGACCTCTCATAAAACAATCAGAGAAATTAAAAACACCTGTGTAGGTGTGCAGGCCCTTTAGGTTCCTCGGGCATTTACTTCCGAGTTGAAATGTCCAACTTCTGAACTCTGAGTATTCTCGGCGCACAACGCCAAAACATACACAAAAACACAGCTGACTGTGGCAACCTGATGTTTCTTGTGTACACTTTAAATTATTCGGAAATTGCTGACTGTAACCAGCATCCTACTAACACGGTGACATTGCATGACGTCAATTTACAAGCAGAACAGGTTGTACTATAAGATTGAAACGTACCATTTTAACAAAATACAGGAGATTATACGTAATGTTGCCTTTTTGTTTATGGTTTATTATTTACAAGGAGCACTTCCAGTTCACAAGCAGGAACTCTCACTTTGAGCGCCACTCTATTGTAATTGTACTAGTTGCGAGTTATCTGGAACACTGCATATATATATATATATATACAGTATATTGTGTCTTAATGCACAATAGACCTTTTGACCTGTGCACAGGTGGATACATTTCTATAAGGATGGCTCAGCTCCATTATGTGTCCCAGTAAACCATACCAGTGAGCCAGCATGCACACGTCTTACAGCTCTGAAACTAACTCATCTAGATTGAAGGCAGCCGTTATTCATTTGGACAGTTACACCCGCAGTGCTTCTAATACAGCCGCTAGTTCTCCACAACTGATGTACAAACTTTCCCCAAAAACACTTCAGTTCACCGTCTTCACTGACAAATGAGACAAGATTGAATTATGTGATCCACCAATAAGACTATAGGTCATCTCCTTTTGAATGTGGGTAATGGAATGCAATATAATGTAATGTAATTATCTCATATGTATTCTTTTGTTTCAGAGTCATGACCAATTACAGAGGTCTCGTATATTCAATGGTTATTTCACGAATCACATAATTTAGTGTTCGGACAAGTACATTCAGTGCTCAACTGATCCTTAATAATAGATTTAGATTTTTTTATAAAGAACATTGTAAATATTGTAGTTCAAAATGTCTCCGACCAGGATGAGGGTTTCAAAAAAAGGACACTCTCTTATTGTTTGTCATACCAACCACATCCTTAAACACACAGGTTTTCCCTGAGCGTTTACATGACTTTACATGTCATTGACCGAATGAACAAAACAAAGTAATACTGTAACTGTCACTCACAGAGATGTAGGCCTGAGCCTTTGTGCTGTTGAGAGTGAACTTCAGCGGCTCTTCCTTGTTGAAGAGGGCAAAGACCCGCTTGGACCAGAAGGTGGCGATGAAGTCTCTGTACTGGAGCCCCCAGTAGAGGCTGAACACTCTGTGGAGGTCCAGAGCCAGACAGCTGCAGTCGTACACCAACACACCCAGCTCCTTCCTCTGGAGAACAGACACAACCTCCGTTAGATCCCCACCGAGCACCGAGACAGCCCACGTTTACGTCAGCCCCTTTGTGATAATCATGAACATTATTGGCATTAATAAGATGAAATGCTGTTCCATCATCTCCATCGATATCGGATTTCATTGTGCCTAAGTCTCCCTTCCATTGCAGGACCTCCCTCATCAACACAGCCAACAGCAGAGTCTGAGAGGACACGACTGTGCTTCTTCTCTTTGTTCTCAATTTTCTGTCTTTGCTCGCTGCTGCCTTCTCATTTCAAGGAGGCACTTCTCAATTTAAGCTCCCGAATTGCTTTTTTCTTTCCCTCCTGACATTCTCTCTCTCGCTCCCTGTAGAGTTTTTTATGAGCAGCGCGTTCCAAGATAAAGCTTAGACCCCACATTATGAGGACTTACTCGGCACAACCTAGTTTATCTGCCTCAAAACACACCGATGTCCTTCGTGTCTGCAGCTTTGTCTAAAGATAGACAAAGCTGCCTCAAAAAATGGGTCCGCACTTTCATGAACTGTGCAAGAATCTCAGCTTTGAAGAAGAAGATGAAAGAATGGCCACTTTCTATTTTTGCATGCCCCCCCCTAAACCACCACAACCATTCACACCCCCATATCTAGGACTTTTTGAGAGTAAATAAATCAACTGTATCTTTTAATACATCAACAAAAATATGGATACATTATCAAAAAAATTCAACCTTTATGAATCTGTAAATTATAATTATAATTTTATTATTACACATTTTTATTTTTTATTTTAGTATTTTATTTTGTTTTCTCTGTATATTTAGTATTTTAGTATTATTATTTAGTATTTTGTATTGTTATTGTGTTTATATTTTTATCTTTTATTTCTAATGCTCTAATGTGCACCCGCTGCTGTGATCCTGAAATGTCCCCACTGTGGGACTAATAAAGGATTATCTTAGCTTATCTTAACATTTATTTTTTAATTATTATTCACAGTAAATGACTTATGTTAGATATATAAAATCTGGACATAATTAATTAATTAACAGGCAATTATTGCCTAAAATTATTGCCGTTTTCAAGAGGGACGCCCATATGTATGAGAGCGCTGGGAACTTCAAATAAAATGCTGTACTTTTGAGTCTGTGCCAGTAGGACATCATCAAAGCACTGGACATTAGGGGCTACAGAACTAGTTGTGTAATGATATCTCACGTAAATCTATTAGATACAACATGGCAACAGAGGCTCTAAGTCTGTGTTACAATGCAGCTCCAGAGTTCACAGGACTGAAGACATGCACAATATTCTCAAAGGTCTCAGAGTGTGCATATGTTTAAGTATGAATGCGCTGATGAGTTTTACATACTGTGGCAAGTGATCTCCAGTCCATGCTGGCGCTGCCAAAGTAGAAATGTCTCCTGTCAACCACCCAGAAGGAGGACAGGAGGTGGCCGTTGATCAGCGCTGTCATGTTCACGTAGTGGACGTCGGCATCTGGAATCAGAGAGCGAGAGAGAAACAGAAACCGAGGGAGGGTTAAAGACAGAGAGAAAGAGAGAGAGAGACTGAAACACAGGAAGTTACATGTGAGAGGAGGAGGAGGATGGCCACAGACAAACAATGTTCAACGAGAAAATGAAACACGGGGCCAGATGAAGGGCGAGATGGAAGGAGACTGAGAGATTTACAGGACAAACAGTCATGTTTGAACACAGACACGCAGGATGCATAATGCAGAGAGAGGGGGAGCTGACTGTGTTTGGCGAGCATCACGAGCTCATTCGAGTCGATCATCCCGCTGGAGATCTTCAGCTGGATTCCTTTCGCTTTCAGGCCTTGCAGCCTGGACAGCAGAGCCCTGCCCTGAGGGAAACACATGGCAACACATCTGCTGTCACGTGACATGTATGCTGTGTGTTCAAACAAGACTCTTGTGTATTGTCTTTAAATCGGGGCTCCATCAGCAGTCCTTTGTGTGCTATCTCTATGCTACAGTTCTCAGCGACTGCCATGTCAAGTTTCTTTTGTTAAATTCATATTTGTGGCTGTCACTCATTTCTTTGTTTGTTCAGCTGCTCTCATTCTTAAAACCCATTTACACAAAGATGTGTCTAATAATGCATGTCTATTCACACAATAATTGGACACAAGCAGATATAAAGAGACCTGCGGTGCACATGCCTGCCACTGATATCTCCACCTCCACATCTTGTGACTTTACCATGACAGTATAATCAATTTTACGGTCCAGCGTCCCTCCTGATGAGTTGCCTTTTTCTTGCTGCTTTTTTTGCAGAGAGCTGCAGGTTGCAGGGCCATTAGCTCCCCTCTGCCCTGATGGCCTTGGGAAGGAGCTATTACTTTCCAATCAACAGCCTCAGGCTTTCATTACTCCGGACATGCTCTATTCTTGAAAACACATATGTGTGAGTGTGGGTGTGTGTGGGTGTGTGTGTGTATTGTGATGCATCCCCTTTTGAGTTAAGGATCCTAATGCCTCTTCTACCACAGCTTAATATGTAGAGGAGGCAAAGACATGGAGAAGCATGCTCGCTCCGGTTTTACCTGTCTGGCAGCAGGCTGGAAGCTGGATTCATAATCAGAGGAGTTGAGGAGCCACAGCGGGGAAACTATCTCCACGACCCGGATAGCTCGGTCCAGTAGGTTGTACAAGCCCATCAAGAGAGGGAGATTTGATGTTCCATTGTCGAAGAAGGAGATGTCTTCTGGGATGTTCTCCACCAGCACCGCTCTGAGGAAAAAATGATAGAAATATATTTTTTTCTTCTTTCTGCATAAAAAAACACAATTTCAAAAGAGCATCATTAAGCCATAGAGCCATAGAGACCTGCTCATGGAAACATTCTGATGAAACGAGTTTGAGGTTTGTATTCTTTCACTAAGCAATTATCTGTTTGCAGAAATATTATAATCTTGGGTCCCACTAATATGAGGTTATATTCATTCTGTCATACTACTGACAAATTAGCTAACAGGACCCTTGCTCTGGATCGTTAGTTTAATGAGAGTTATTACAATCCCTAGACCACACATGCCCTTTGATTCCATCAAGCATCATTACATATTGTACAGGTTGCCTCTGGCAGGGCCCGAGAATAATTGAAGGTTGAGTTGTCAGCAATGCAGATTCAATTACACCTAGTCAAGAAGAGTTGCACATTTCGGCTGTATTCTTGCTGGCTTCTCAGAAACACTGCTCCCTAAGCTATCACTCAGTGCATTAACGTAATCATCAGCAGTCTGATGCAGTATGATATACGACAGCAAGCATAATTCATTCACATACGGAGGCAATATCAATATGCCTGACGGAATCAGATTGCACAGAGTACAGAATAAACATATATCCATGAAATTGTCTCCTTAAAGCAGTCATAAAACTGACCCACCAAATTGAAAAGTATGTTGATGTGAATATCCCTGCACTTTCTGCCAAGGTGCATTGTCAATTTATCTGGCAAGCCGTGACTCTGAGCTCAGCTAATGCATCGCCAGTTCACATTTTGCCCCTCCAGACTGCCTGAAAGCGACAGGGGCATTAGCGCCGGAATCAACAGACTGAATTAGCTGTGGCAGCCCCGGACCTGCAGCCACACAGAACCAGCCAATTACCAAGCTCCAATGCTCACCACATGCTCTCTGTATCTTGCTTAGACATCGATTTCTGCCAACAACAATTTATCAGAGCAATAGAAATGGGGAGAGGGTGTTCAATGAGGGCGAAGTCGGATACAAATCCTGCACGTCAATGGGTGATTAGGTTTCTGGGTAAAATGCTTTCCAAGAAACTCAGAACTACTTCTGCTCAAGACTTAACCCAATTTGTCGTGAGTTGATGCATTTGAGAAGAAATGTTATAGTAAACATATTTAATTTGTTGGCTCTTTATAGCATGGAGTTAGAGGGTGTCTAAAGTGATACATCTATCTTAACAAACACAACATTAATGGATCATCACCGTACAAAGTTGATACACTGAACATATTATAGTTGCTTCCCTCAGAATACAACACTATATGATTCATTTTGAGTCGTGTTTCTGGCCAATATTCATCACCCTTTTTGCTCCGTTTTGGTCTCCACCACCTCCTTCGGGACTCTTTAGCTGCTTATTGCACCGCCAGGTTGACCGGGTAGTTGCTAAGACACGTTTCTGAGTTGGGAGAGTGAATAAAGTCGCAGGCTAAAAAAAAGAAGAGTTAACCTAATCCTCATGTGATCGATTGTTAATATTACAACAGTGCAGATTTAAAATGAGCTTGTGTAGTGCAGGATGTTTTTGTTGTGATTGTGTATTGATTATTCCTCCCAGCGAACATAAGCTTCTCTTCACATTTCATGAAAAAAAGTCCTACTTGATTTATTATCTCAATAAACATTGAAAAACATGCGTTTATGGTCTCAAATGCTAGTTTCAAGTCTTCCTTGATTGTTTTCAGGTCTTGAAAGTTATTTGTGCTCTGAACATATCTTAATCAGCTTTTGGTCGCGTCCCATTGAGGACCAGTATAGCTCACAGCTTCAAAACGTATTCCTGGCCAAAGTAAAGCTAACTCAGGTTTTGGAAAGTGTCCAAAGGTCAATCTTTAGGACTCACAGCTCCTCTGTGTTCATAACGCGCTGATCTCTCCTCATTAAAATGACAGGCAACATGCTATGTGAAGCAGAGTTGTGGAGAATCGAGTAAAGTTGGCTCAAGTGTTGCTGAGGTTGGATATTCTTCCACTCGTCAGCCAGTGAGAGTCAAATGAAAAGAGAAGTGTAACAAGGTGCAAACAAACCGAATTATAAAGAAGATTAACATTCTCATCACACGGTCGGAGACTCCGCTTTGTTGTGAAGACAGCGGAAACTAGGACGGCTACAGTAAACACCTCGCGGTGAGGAAAAACAAGGGTGGATGGATAACAGATGAGAAGGCGAGGTAATATTATTGTGAAAGAAATCCTCTCATCCGACCGGGGGGAAAGGGGGGGGGGGATGATGAATGGCGCTTCTGATTTAAACAGGCAGACAGGCTTTTCGTATTAAATGTGGAGAAAGCGAGAGACATCGTTGTGTCTCTGCCTGCAAGAGCTCCATCGATCAATGCGTTCTGTGATCCTTCCTCTGCAAGCCATCGAGGGTGTGATTCATCCACAGCAGCCGATACCTAAGTGGCTTGAACAAAAAAAAGTGTGTGTGTGTTTGCGTGGATACATGAGACAGCAAGAGAGAGAGTGTCTGAATATAAAATCCCTCGCTATCTGTATGATAAAAGATTCACATATTCACCGTGTGGTAGGTGAGTGAGCTGAATATCATGGAATATGCCTACTATGAACTATTCATACACTCTGTCACATTCATTGAATGTATTTAAACTCTAAATCTGTCCTTCTGTACACATGACATCTATTGCACCTGTCGATCCTGGAGAGGGATCCTCCTCTGTTGCTCTCCTGAAGGTTTCTTCCCTTTTTTTCCCCCTGAAGGGTTATTTGGGAGTTTTTCCTTGTCCGATGTGAGGTTTTGGGGCAGGGATGTCTATGTGTACAGATTGTAAAGCACTCTGAGACAAATTTGTAATTTGTGAAATTGGGCTATACAAATAAACTGAATTGAATTGAATTGAATATAGCAGAATGTAATCGTATGTTTCACACCATTCCAGAGCTGCCTGGTTAAATTGTAAACAAACCAATCACGTACTATTCACGTTAGGATACAGTATGTAAAAAAGGCCAATTAAACATGTGAGTGCATGTGATGCTGTGTCCCGGTTGGACCCCGTGACAGCGAGAGCCGAACCAGTGTCCCTGACATCTGATATAAATCATCCTGAGCTCTGGGTGCACATTAACATGGATATCACAGGTGCTGCCGCTGCTCTGCTCCCTGCATGCTGTTCATTTGAAGGGTGGTTAGATGTCACGTCCAATGTTTCATCGGTAACATGAGAACACTGTTGCACACTTTATATGTAAATTTAAATTCATTAGTTGAAACATGAGCCACTTAAATAGAGGTTTCTTTGGCCATGATCCTCCCGTGATGTGTTTTATGTAAATCGATGTAAACCGCAAGTGGCTAATTTATCCCATTGTTCCATGTCTGTCATGACTGCTTTTATTGGGTGTTCCCTGGCCAATACTTTGTCACCACTAATCAGAGCTCAGTATCGGACGTACTGTAAACGTTACTGTTCCGGATACAGCTTGTAGATACAGCTCCTTTACCACAGTCAGTTGTGTCACATTTAAAGGAACAGTTATATATTTAGGGGGATTTATTGGCATAAAGGAATATAATATTGATAAGTATGTTTTTTATTGTGTATATAGTTCCCTGAAAATTAGAATTGCTGAGTTTCCGTTACTTTAGACTGAGCCTTCTGTTTACATACAGAGCAGGTCCTCTTCACAAAGTAGCCTAAGTAGCCCAGAAAGGACAAACCTATGTTGTGTTATATATAAAAAAATATATATGTATATATATTTATAAATAAAAATAAATATCTATGTATAAATATTTTATATTGCTGCAGTAACTCATGCCACATCTCCTATCTCTGAGATGCAATAATTAGCGGAAAAAATAGATTAAAGGGAAATTTACATAAAAAACAGCTTTGTGTGACATACATCGCTGAGTCATTATTTGAGGCTGCTTAAAGGCTCATAAAGTATTGTATTGCTGAGAAGAAATATTGATGATTTTTAAGTTATTCACTGAATAATTATTAACGCGTGAATATGAAAAGGGCTTTACAAGCATTCCTTTAAAAAATTACAAGTAACTTTACGAATTTAAGTGAGCATAAGAGAGCCTCAGTGCACCTCATTATGAAGGCGTCAATCTCAGTAATCGACCACTTTTTCCATTTTGTACTGGGACTCGCTTTGAGGAAAATACTTTACACTTGCACACACGTTATAGGTCTTTCCATTGATGCATGTCGCAGTAAAACATCATTATTACACTTGTGGGATATAAGTAACAGTGCACATCTGGAACAATTTATAAAATGTTTCTTAAACTGCAAATAACAGCTGAATAATCTGTTCATCTTTCACTCATTCCAACCCCAAATCTACCCTGACACCCTCTTTTTTTCTTCCTTTACCCATCAACCCTTTCCCCAGCATCGTATTCATCTCTAATTCTCCACCCCTCTTCTTTTCGGGGTCCTTCACAGCAGGAGAGGAATCCTATTCAGCTTTTCAAGTTTGAATTGCAGCCTTAAGTGGAAGAGAGGGATGCCTGATAGAGTTCTCTGAAAGGTTGTTAAATGGCGGATTTGGGGAAGAGGAGGGAGAGACGAGATGGACACAGACAGAACAAAAGAGGCAGAGAGGGGGAAGTAATTGGAGGGTGAATGGTAAATTGGGAGAATCTAATGGAGGGGAACCAGTAAAGGAAGTCGAGAGCAGGAATTGCTGTATCAGAGAAAATGACTGCTGATCACTCTGGACCACCAAGAGATGCTGCAGTGGTTTTCAGGCCTATTTTCTTGGGAACCATATTCTTAAAACTTAAATAGGAGGGAAATTGCTTCACATCCAGGTAATCATTTCAGCACTGCGAGAGAGGCGACACAGATTTGTTTCGTATTGGTGCAACTTGGCACGTAATATTTGTTACTTTGAGATGAAAGCATACATTCTCTAAATGAATGCAAGCAATTTTGTGAGGTTTGCAGATGCTACACTGCAGTATTATATTAGTTAGACCTTCAGGATTGCAACAGGGCACCAACTGAGATTGAGATATGGTTTGAAACTGGAGCTAAAAAACAGTGTTTAGCATTGTAAGTTGTTGGAATGAGCTTAAGGTTCAAGGCCAAGGAAAGCCAAATGATTAAATGGAAATTTGGATAGAAGTTATATATTGCAATACATTAGCTTTACTGCTTTGATCTACACATTATAGCTACCTCGATACATTTGCATATATGAAGAATTTTTCCATATTTCTCTTAACACTGTAAATGAACTATGAGGGGCAAATCTACAAAATAATTGTGCAGCTCAGTTGCAAAACTTATTCCTCCAATATCAGTGTCTTTTGTGAATGGTGGTTAGAATCCACCCTTTATGAGTCGTTTGTCACTTTCTCATTTGGAATCTGCAAAAAACTAAACTGACTGTAATTTATAAACTTACTAACAAAAAGATGCCAGAAAATAACAAAAAATCAGCGAGGGTCATCTGGAGAAATGTAACATGGCTCAACACAAGGCTGTCAGCCCCCACTGAGGCCATGCGAGGTGTCGCAAGCGGCAAACGTCCGCAACCACTAAGAGTGAATCGTGTGCTTGCGGTTTTGCAGTTCTCACCTGCAGTTCCTGCTACAGTTCTCCTCGGTGATGCCATCTTCGTCATCGCCCCAAATGTCCACTGCAGAGAAAGTGAGCACCACCAGTACGGCGCAGCAGCACACCAAGGCGAAGATCATGATACACTTCTGCTGAAACTGCAAAAGAGAGAGAGAGAGAGAGAACCGCATTGATTTGCAAGGTGGGTTTTCTCCTCTTCATCACTAATGTAAAAACAAGGCCAAATTGCCCCAACCTTGGCTCCCTAGTTGGCGGCTCTGGCTGACACAACGCCTGATTTAATGCACAGCTCGGCAGGTCATAACATGATATAGAGGGGAATTGAAAACAAACATGTAGGTCTACGTGTGACCTCGCAAGTTCAGGCTTTAATGTAAAAAACACGAGGCAGGGCTGAGGAGAAGAAAGTAAAGAGGGAAGGAAGAAAGGAGAGAGCAAAGAGGGAGACAGAGAAGAAAGACAGACATGCCAGTTCTTATTATCTGGTAAGCTATGTTATTTTCCTTTTCTATAACCCCATTGTGAAGTTTTATTTGACACATCTTCTTTGGTGGGGAGGAGACAGATCTCATTTTCTGTACTACACAAACTGAGAATAGAACAGATGTTTTTGATACCAACCCTGTGTCCTGGAAATGACGTGTAAGCACTACTAATCTGTTTAGTCTAATACGTTTTGAAGGCAACGCAATTGCTGGCAGCATATATGCTTACTGGCAACAATTTGTCAATCAAGACAGTAATATATTCTTGTACCACACCGAAGTTGTGGGACACTTGAGGAAGAGTGTGCTTGTAAATATTTATGAAATAAACAGTGTTTCTAATCAGTGTTGACTTTTTGATTATTTAACCACCACCACAATCTGTCTTTACCAAGTTATTTGAGCCAAACGATAATGCTGCAGTTAATGAGCAGATTGAGGGGGAAACAAACAAAATAGGTTGTCTCACAGCGTTTAGCAGATGTTCTGTATGAATCTTTAATTAATTAATTTCAGTAAACTTCTCTCTTAATGTTGACAAATGTAATTTTTCCAACAATACAGTCCTTAAAAAGTATTCAATGGTTGTTCAAAAACACACTGTACATTGTTAATGATCATAATAGCAACGACACAACTGCAACTCATACGATTAATGTGGCATTTTTTGTATTAACTTATCATTCTGAAGTAAATGTTGATTGCACGCTTTCACCATGCAATTGTGTCTGCTAAAGTTCTTTAGTGACTATCCCCAGTAGCATTCATGTCGGATGTTGGAACAACCCAAAGTTATTGTGGAAAACAACATGCAGTGTGTGTGTGGTGTTAGTCGGCTGTGAGGAAAACAGAAGGCGACCCGGTTGTCTTAACTACAACAATGTCAACAACAATACCACTTGGAGGCCCTACTTTCATCCTGGCTCTTCTTTAACTATCTGTCCCACAAAGTCACGTCAGTGTGTAAATGTGTGTTGATACATGAGCCCTGAACAAATGGAAATCAATCATAATTCCTGCTATTGAATGCACTTGTGTTTGTCCTTCCATGACAGGTGAAGACTTGAGTTCAGTGTATTGATCGCTACCTGATACTGTCGGCATTATTCCACTCGTGTAAAGAGATAAGCTTTTACATTGTTTATGTAACAACACAACCTCTTATTCTTATTTTAGGGATGTAACATGCGTTTCATTATCTATTATTATCATATAAATATGTATGTATTTATTATCTCATGTTATTACATTTACATCACCCCCGGTCTGAACGTCAGTGACACAGTGCCGTCGGTGGATCTATTGCAGCCTCATCCATGCTTTCAATATGTACAATAGGTCTGTGCAATACATTAACTGTTTGTGAAATGATAACAAATGTATCCACGTCCCTTTGAAACCTTCCAGAAGAGCCACGACTGACTAATTACTCTTGAACACAGCAGATCATTAGCAGAGCCAGCCAGACTCTACTCATTATCCTGAGAGACAAATCTCATATCACACCCCATCGACCTCTGAGAGCCGCGCACACGCAAAGCCCCGGTTATTTTATTGTGCTTATTGTAGCTAAAGACCATTGGTTGCCATGTGGGATTTAAATGAATCTACCAGCCAGTCAAAGGAGCGTCCCCCAGTGAACCAAATAGACACTGTCGGGGACATTTAACTTCACACTCTCATCCTCACAACCATCTGCCTGAGCGGATGTCTGACGTGGGGAGAGTGTTTTCTATTTCTGCTTCTCAACCAACTCGTTTTCTCCCGATCCTCCGTGTCTCAGGGCGTCAACAGGTTAAACCTCATGACCACAAAAACGGAAAAATGCAGGTGAAGGAAGAAAAAAAAAAAAAAACATTCATCTCTACTGAAGGCACTTAACAAACGCTTGCTCAGCAAACACATGTGCACGCCAAATGGATGCTAAATCAAATCTCTCTCACGTAAAAGCCATAACAGATGAAGGTCTACCTGCAGAATAGACTCCAGCCCTGCATGCTTCTCATATTTCCAGTGTGTGTATACCAGCTGCTGTATTCACATGTGATCAGATGTGTATGTGCATCATGGCAGGTCTGTATAAAGAGGTCAAACTCAAAGTGTTCACTAGGGACAGCTAAGGATCGATACACCGACAGCTGCAGGATGTAGTGTGCCTGACAGCAACTTTTTAAGAATAGAAAGACTCAGTTTGAATGTAAAAGTCATGGAAAGGGAAAGAAAGTGTAGGCTACTACAGTAATTTGCCTGTATTTTTGCATCGACTGCAACTGAAATCTCAGAGATATACATCTCAAAACCAGGACACATGAAGGATGAACTATCTGCATGGCTCGATCCCATAGGGGCACATTTATTTTTATCATTTGGGTGAATGCACGTTTTCAAAGGTGCGTAAAACGAGATTCAGTTTGCTTCTCAAAAGCTCCCAACATGGCTACACCTGAGCTGGCGGCTCACGGCTAACGGTGCTAAAAGCGCCAACTGCTGCTTCGATGATAATGGTCGTGTAAATCCAACTGTGACGGTGGATACCACTCGCGGAGCGGCATGGTACATTTCATTGTCACAATGTCTGCCTCTGGAGTGTATTTTCCTGCTCATTCATGCTCATTCCTTGGTATTTTTACTCTTGCCTACCTTGTGACTCTGTAGGTGTTTAAGACTTCTCCACTGAAGCATTGAACTGATCCTGTCTGTGTCTGGCTTATTCGCCTGTTCAAGGTTCAAGGTTTACGGGTTTTTTATTTGCCATTTGTGCCTAGACCAACAGTCCCGACACATTGGAATTGTTTTGCAGGGCTCTCCGAGTCAACAGAGGTACAAACACACTATAATAATACGAAAAATATATAAAAACACACTGTATTCACTTGGAAATGATGCCAACAGCTTAGTTAGCTTAGCTTAGCAGGATGTCTGCAAGCTATTAGCTATTATTGATTAGCATCCGAGCTTTGTGGAAAAAGACAACATTGCTTCATGACTGAAGTACTAAAAAATGAGCCAGTGTCTCTACGGGGGGAACTAAATTGTACTTGAATAAAGGCTGTGGAGAAGGACACAGGAGCATCAAAGTGTGTCCAGTTCTCACAATCTAAGGAATGACCGCGCTGTCAGGGCTCGTCGTTTGAGCAGCTGCTTGCTCCCGCCTGATGGAAAGTGACAGAGTGCGCCTCTCCAGAGAGACCGGGTGCTCTTAGTTCATCCCACTGACTGGCTGCTCGCGTCTCCTGAGTGAACGCAGGGCTCCGAGTGCCCCGGCCAGCCGGATGAGCAGTCAAACAGATCTGCGCTAACTCAAACGCAATCACAGCAGCTTTATAAGGAAGTGACTTCATGATAACAGGGCTCACCTTCAGCGAGAGCGAGAAAGAGAGAGAGAGAGAGAGAATGATATGATAATGAAGATGATCTGTAGCCACGGTCATGAGGTTTCTACTGGCCACGCTGTGTAAAATTCAAACCCTGTTTTGGTGTCTTTGAGTAAGAAATGTCTTCAAGACTACAAACTACAAAGCAAATCCAGTTGACTGTGATATACAGAGGGCAGACGCTAGCTGGCTGAGAGCCCTTTTTCCATCTCTGGTTAATCTTAAAGAGGAGGAATAACCTGAGCTTGACGCCACTGGTCAAATAAAAGAAAGAAACGAGTGACCAGATTCTTGGCGCCCCGGTCTGTAATGGCTGGAGGCCCAGATCTACACATGTCTTTGAGAATTTGCCATAATCAGTCTGTTTGACAGCTTTGTCAAGTCTCACTTTTGTGTTGATGACTGCGGAACAGAAACTCTTCCTAGAAGCGTTTGTAGTTATAAATATGTAAGAGCAGAGACAGCTTCCATGTTAACTCTTTTCTAAACTTTTGTTCTACTTAATTCAGCCTGGCGTTGTGTTATTGGACAGTTTGACGTAGAGTTTTTTTTGGGGACTAATTGATAGAAATGGACTATTCTATTCCAACAACATGCTTTTAAATAATGAAATGTCTTTTGCTTTTCTTCCATAAGACCGGGAGATCAATGCCACTCTTGTGTCAGCACGCACAATATGAACCCGGAGCCAGGTGACCCTCAGCCGGGTTCTGTCAGCCTCACAGTGACAACAAGATGCCAGGAAGTTACTGCTCACAACTTGACTTGACTTTTTTCTTCCACTTATTAACTCAAATTGACTTTTATGAAACATGTATCATTGCACCAAGCTCAGATGTGATTAAAACACATTCTAGATATGGCCTTCTGCACACGGATGATTGGATTATTATTATGGCCAAAAGATTTTCTGTGGGAAATTTTCTATGGATGCTCTGATGGCCACATGCTGATGGTGTCATTACTCCTTCTCCATAAAGTCCTCATAGGATTTTCTTGTGGTAAATTTGAAAACATATTAAGAGTCTTACAACATGATCCACTTCATTCCACATTACCTGCCTCTAGCCTGATATGTGTAATAATAAACTCTCCGAACAGAAACATGACCTGGCTTCATGCCGACGTTTGTCTTTTTCACTTTCAGTCTGAATCCACACACACACACACACACACATCTTTGCAGCAAATCAATAGAGCAGGAACACCATCCATCTTTAAGACAGGTGCACACTCAGGAAGGAGGCTACAACCTAGAATACTGAAGAGAAGAGGCATCCCCCATCCCTATCTCACATGCTGAAGGGTGTCCAATACCACATTCTATGAGTTTAAACTGAATACAACAATCATTCATAACATGATTTATAGAACTTTATTTCCAAAAGCATGTCAACAAATTGAAGCGACTACTTTGAACCTGACTTTATACAATCATCACATTTCTGCTTTGGAAATGTATTTGCAAATTTCCACATATTTGCAAAAAATACCTAATCTTCCTATTCATGAACTAGAATGGGCACTCGGTAGAGCGCATACCTTCGCATATCACAAGATTGGGCATTGAATTATGAACATTTTGGCATTAGTTGCATGCCAATTGGACAAAAATGTATCGTGCTATGGTAAAAAAAGAGTTTGACCTTTCCATGACCTTGACCTTGACCTTTGACCCGATTGATCCCAAAATCTAATCAAATGGTCCCCGGATAATAACCAATCATCCCACCAAATTTCAGGCGATTCAAGAACATTTCGACCTGTTCATGACCTTTGACCTTGACCTTTGACCCGATCGATCCCAAAATCTAGTCAACTGGTCCCCGGATAATAAACAATCATCCCACCAAATTTCATGCGATTCGGTTCAATACTTTTTGAGTTCTGCGAAAGATTTTGACCTGTTCATGACCTTTGACCTTTGACCCGATCGATCCCAAAATCTAATCAACTGGTCCCCGGATAATAAACAATGATCCCACCAAATTTCATGCGATTCGGTTCAATACTTTTTGAGTTCTGCGAAAGATTTTGACCTGTTCATGACCTTTGACCTTTGACCTTTGACCCGATCGATCCCAAAATCTACTCAACTGGTCCCCGGATAATAAACAATCATCCCACCAAATTTCATGCGATTCGGTTCAATACTTTTTGAGATTTACGAATAACACGCATACAAATAAATAAATAAATAAATAAATAAATACACGGCGATCAAAACATAACCTTCCGGCATTTTCAATGCGAAGGTAATAAAGAATTTTACTACAAAAAAACGTTTCTTTATGTTATTAACCAACAGAAGAAGTGTCACTGTTATCCCCATTCAACTATTGTATCAAAACAATCTATTATATAGCCCTTGTTAATATAAAGATATTGATTTGAGCAGCTTTACTCTAAATGAGCCTGAAATTCATAAAGGTGGTATTTTATTAAAAGTGATCTTTCATTTGTCAAAATAACTGCATATTCCTTTTACATTGCCCCCCTGATTCATGTGCTGCAGGTTTCCACAATAAACACGAAGCTCACACAGCTACAAACACACTCTAATCAGATGTATTGGTGTTGACACTGTTATATATCATCTAGTATACAATAGTTATGTTCCTTTGTTTAATTTATGTGACAAATGACTTGAAACTGTTGTCGTACCAGTGAGACTTAAAATAAATAGTTAAATAAAGTTGTTATAAATTGAATCGCTTCTGTGTGAATGACGGAAACTATTCCTCTGTTGAAACTGAAGGCGATGCCATCCATCCCAGACGTCCTCTGACAGTCACGCGCCCTCGTACCCAAACTCATCAACTCCTGTTCAACCGGGAGCTGGGCTCTCAACCTGGTCATTCCATCCCCCCACCTACACCCTCCATCCCTGGATCTATTCCCCGACTCGCACTCGGGGCTCGTCGGCACTCTCTGTAAGCCCATCGCGATGTTCGTAAGGCTTGTTGAAAATCATGCATCACGAGGGAGGCTGGGATGCGGAAGCGAAGCTCGTGTAGCTGATGTGTGTAATTTGTGCAAAGAAAACCAGAGTTTATGATTTTCATTGCAGCTGCACACTGCTCGCAGCATCCTGTATCCTGGATGAGAGAGAGTCAGTGGATGTCTGAGGACACGAGAACTGATTGGTTCCTGGTGAGGGTGCATTCTCTGCCTCTAGATACTGGACCCAGCCAATCAGGACTAATTAATGGTTACACAACGGGTGCGATGAGTGATTTGGAAACTCAGTGATGGCCTACTTACGGTTTATATTCATCTTCATGCGTGTCAAATAATTCACCTAATGTCCTGATACTTGACCGACGATATCAAGTACCAATGCTGACATTCAAACACTGAAGGCAACCGCCCCATGCGTCATCTTCTGAAGGCCGGTTCAGATGCAGTCTCCCCCTCCCTCGCCACACTGTAACTTTTCCCTGACCTTTCCCCCCCCCCCCCCATCCTGCAATGACTGACTTAACGGAGAAAGGTCAGAGGAAGACGGACGGCGGCGCTGGCCAAAACGCTCTCGGATAGAGAAGGAGGAGTCATGAGAGAGATTCATATAGGAGGGGCTCAAAACATGACAAGATGATGAATTTAAGGTCATATCTCGTGGGGAAAAAAAGAAGACTGTTGCTTACGTGAAAACCAGACTTATATTGATTTTTGAATGCCGCGAAGACAGAATACGAGCCGTGTGGGTATTCAGGCAGTGTACACGTATGCTATCTGAGACATTTTAAGACACGGCGATGGCATTTCAGCCTTTAAACGTGCATTGTGTTTCTCCGTGCTGTCTTTGAAGTGGCTAAGAATAGCTACGAATTCTGGGTTCTAGCTCAAATGATGGCACTGTACCCTTTTGCTGCATTCTTTTCTTCTTCCGTTAAGAACCGTTAAGTCTGAGTGACCTTTACTTCGCCATGAATGTGTCACGAGAGGTCATCGTACCTCTTTTACTAAACCACAGCTAACGATGCACCAAGGAATTGAAGATCCTCTTTCATAATTCCTGCAGTCTTTTTCTCATTCTCGAGACTGCGGTGCATTCTCAAGAAATCACGTGTTATGTTGATATTGCAGTTTTTTACTAATCGCTTTGGCTCATTTTCACGGTGCAAAAGCACTTAACACTGTCGTATAGATATTTATGGAATATAATATGTATGTCTGACAGATTTTGAACGGATCATATTGCATGTGTTCAAACGATGAAGGAATGTTGTGAAGAGATGTGCTTATTGTGCAAACTGGAAACAATTGCACTAACCCTAACCCTTCGCATATACGGGCCAAACACGTGTAATTTGTTTTAATTAATGAGACATCTGTTGGGAGCAAAACACCAACTGTTCAAAATGAGAAAAAGCAGTGTAATAAATCATCATTTCTTTCATTTTTACAGCGGTTTACAACATAATCCCAGCGGCTCTCTCTCTCGCTCTCTCTCTCTCTCTCTCTCTCTCTCTCTCTCGCTCAGCTGGCCTCTCAAAATCAATAAGTCAATTATAGTCCCTGCATTAAAATGACAGGCAAACCCTGCTTACTATGATGAGACCTGAGCCCAATGATAACTCCCCAAATCAACCCTATCAAGGATATACATAGACATATATATAAATTCAGCATGGAGTGGGTGGGACGCGGTGGAAAGAATTATCTTTCTTTGAATGCCATGTCAGCCATAAGAATGAGCAAATAATATGTTGTGAGTTTGCTTCTTTTGTCTCTCAGATAAAAGAGATTTAACAATTTAATTTGGCCTGTTTCCTAACAAACTGTAATTATAGAGAGACCCTATTAAAAATGCAATTACTGTTCTTTTTTGGCCTCATGAGAGCTTCGTAATTAGTTGTGAACACAACATCGACATATCTTTGCCTTTTTAAATGCTTATTTGGCCTTCCAGCAGTTACGTAGCAACATTATCTTAATTTGTTGTTGTGTTGCAGGCCACTTGGCGACTATAAGCGCTCTCTCTTTTACCTCTGTATTTGGTCTCTACAAATTCCTGAGGGGAATGTGTGGCTCTGGCGCTGCTAAGTGCTTCACATTGTTCATCCGCTCGTCCGTAACCCTCTTAATATGACATGTTTTTCCTTAAAATGAGGATCATTTATTCCTAATTTGGATTTGGATAGGTGTCTCGCGTTCTCTGGATATTTAGATACTTGATTGGTTCATTTAATGTAATTTTTTTGCAATTATTGGAGGTGCATTAGATGTTCATGAAATCAGTTTTATCTTACAGCCGTTTCATTATTTTCCTCCAACAGCGTTTCGTTTTCCCGGTGTTTGATGATTCCACCAACGCGTTCATGTATTCTGCTTTCGTTTTCCTTGGAGAGCAGTTTGCAATTATGTTCAGGTTGACTTCTACGGATTACGTTTATTATCCTCACTCTTCTGCCTCCCCTCTTCCCTCCACCACACACAAACACAAACATAAGCTCCTCCAGACCCACAACCCTCTGAGTCAGCACGCCAACCCTCCTCCTTTACTACTTCTATACTTTCTACATAGATCGGATACTCCCACCAATCAATAATAAAATCATGATATCACACTAACAATATGCTCCCGCTGGCATAGCGACACACGAGCTATGTGCTTTTTGTCGACGGCAGTACTCACGGCGTTCTCGTCTTACGAAGAAGCTAACGTTTTTTGCAGATCTCGGCATTTTTCGACCACACTTCCGATGTTTAATCCTGCCACTGCTCTTTTCTTGCATATCCATAATCACGAGTGTATTCTATTGCCGTCGGTCTCGTCACTACCAACTACACGTCAGTGCCTATGTGTGTGTGTGTGTGTGTGTGTGTGTGTGTGTGTGACTCAATGTGTTTGTGGTGGAATCAGCAGGATGTCCAATTACACTGGCTCAGCTGGTGTGTATAGACAGAGAGGATGGTTTACAGCGTATACACACACACACACACACACACACACACACACACACACACACACAGTAAAGCACACGCATCATTTAAGAGCCAAGAGTGTTTCATTAAAGCTGCTTGGGCTTGATCCCTTGACAAGCCGCAGGCCTTGGCTAAATTACCGCGATGGCAGCGAACAAAGAAAGAGGAAAGAGAGAGAGGGAGACTGCCATGAAACGAATCAAATAAGTCCTCCGTCTCCTCTTGTTTAATTCCACTGGATTTTTGATGGCCAAGCAGCTTTAAAAACAGGGCACGAGCCAACCAATCATCACAGCGATGTCTCCTTTAATTAAATGAGATGTCTACACGATGGCCAGAAAGCCTCTGAACAGGTGCACTAACAAATCTACACACAAGACAAACTCATTTTAACTTTGGCTTTAACTTGATTCAGAACCAGAACTCTTTTTTTTCTGTCAAAGTCTGAGTTTTTTTTTTATATAGCCACCTTGGGGACGCAGAGAACTGCTCTCAGGAAGGGGCTTTGGCACATATCTGCAGTGCAGCTAAAATAATGCTGAGCAACAACTCTTCACCGTGACCTTTTTCAGAGTCTTGGGGCCAATATAACTTTTCATATTGCAGAACTTTGTGAAATACAGTAGTGTGTGCCTGTGTGTGTGTGTCTTTCTCACATAAATTCAAACCCTGCAGCAGCTTTTTGACAATGTTACAGTCGCATTGACTGTATATTAGTGGATCTAGTCTGACCAAAATTATGTGTACAGTTTTGAAGCTTTGAGTTAAGAAAATCGAACACTAAACGAAAAAGAAAAATCTTTATCTGAAAACACACAGTGAAGGAATCAGTGGTGTAAGATGAGAACACAGTAAGTGTTTGTGTGTGTGTGTATGTGTCTGTGTGTGTTTTTCTTAGCAGTTGGGATGACAACGTCGGTCAGTTCCTCCCTTTGGTCCGGACTCAAATATCTGCCTTGAAATTCTGAACATCAGAATCAGAAACCTTTTATTGTCAAGTATGTTTTCACATACAAGGAATTTGTCATGGCGGAACAATAAGATTAAACAATCAACAACAATCTTGATATGTTGCAAGAATTGAAACGCATTACATTTACAATATAAAGTGCACAGATAAACAGATAACAGCACTTTAACCTCTTGTTGCCTTCTTCATCATTTTTTTGAATATCATTATTCCTCTCGCCTCATTATATTTTTTTTTTTTCGATTCATCAATTCCCTCTCCTGTTACCTTTATATATACTTTACCATAGTTTTTAATTGGGTCTAATTTGAATTAACCTTAAAAAAATTAGAAAAATTATTTAAATATTGTTTTTTTTCCAAGTTTATTGTTATTACTTGTTGTTTGTTGACGACCTAACAGAGAACCGACACATTAAACATTGAATGGGGGAAAAAAAAAAATGGTGGGGGTGGGGATTGACTATGAATGATGGTTAAACAGAGTCCATCGATGTGATCCCTCATCTTCTGTGTATACCACCTAACAACACTTCTACCATGGCTGTGGACTCTTAGACGTGTTAGTCTGTGAGCATGAACCATGAATCTCGCGTGGAGGCAGTTGGCACTTTGTTATTGTGGAACAATACAGTACATACATACTTGAGTGGAGTCTATGGCTGGAATTTAATCGTTATCATCAGTTTTTTTCTTTTTCTTTTGAGAAATGATCTGTACAGGGAGGATATGTAGCTTTGGTGGATCAACCATGAGAAAATAAAACTGTAGTGAAAGACTACTCGTGTTGAAAACTACTCATTTTCAAGGGTGAAGATTTGTTATTTTATGACTATGTTGTTTTCAGGTTAAATTCCAGTCATAGCAGGAAAAGGCTCAGGTGCAACCACTAAACCAAAAGGCTATAACTTAACACGCCAAATGTGCTGCAGTATAGAAATAAACCAGACTAAAAAGATGAATATGTTAAGTTATATTATCTCTTCTTATTTTGTATTAATAATCAAAATATTGCAAAGAAACTAGTAACTTATGTTATGATAAAAAGTACAATATTAGCTTCCAAAATATAGTGTAGAGTAGAAGTATATTATAGAGCCATTGCCAGGGTATTATGTGACATGCTGTGTGAAACATCGAAATAGTTGAATCTCTAATGCCACTGTTTTCATGAAGCTTTCAAGATAACAGCAAATTTTTTTGACAAACGTATAATTTCTCTGCATGTTGCATCTCCCAATTTACAATTAAATAAATGCACAGTGACAGCAGCTTAAAGAGAATTGATTGAGTCAAACTGTCGCAGTCATGAAAACGTTATTACTTTAGTAACACAAAGCACTCAACTATCAGGGACATGATGCGGCTGAAGGGCCTGAGGGCCACAAACATGCACATCACATGCACTGAGTGGCTGCTGCAAATATATACCTCTAGTTTCACAACAAAGCCATCTGTCACTTAGACAACGGCTATAAAACTGGAAAAATTATACTGATCTATCATGATTGTGGCACAATTTACACTGGCTCACCCTGATCTCAAACTATCACGTTAATCCGTATTAGCCTACACATTAGCGACATGTGTGTCATATATTATGCTCTGAAAAAGTAATAAAGTGTTTGAATCCCGAATGAGCGATTATGGAAAAAACCTCAGCATTCTCTCCTCTCCCCCTACGCGTCTCATGTAATAAAGGCCTTTCCATAATTAATGCTTTGATAAATCAGATTGTGCGTCCTCTGTTAAGATCTTGTAATGTTCTGAGAGGTGTTATTTGTTTTGCTCGGCTGAAGCCTTGTTAGCACGGGATGACGGATAGTGTGTCAGAATTGGGGTTACAGGAGGAGAGACTGTGTGTGTGTGTGTGTGTAGGTGTGTGTGTGTGTGTGTGTGTGTGTGCATGTGTGTGTCCAATCAGTCGTGAGCAGGTCAACGCTGTTGGCTCCAGAAATATGTCAAAGCATTTGTTTTTTACCCACAAAGGCATATTTAAACACACACACACGCGCGCGCGAGCACACACACGCTCGCTGTGGCTCCCATTATTCATGTGGTAGATAGAGAGGTCTGTTGCTGCAGCTTCTCTGTTTATTTCCATGGGATGTAAAAAGAGAGCGAGGCTTTATTTCCAGGGCTTCTTAAGAAAAAAGAAAAAAATGCTCCTCTGGCTTTGCAGTAAATGTCATTTGTGTGAGATCTTGAGTGACAAAAACTGATTTCTTTCTCTTTCATCATCTCGGAAGTCATTTTGAATGATGTTTTGATCCAAATGGGCCACCGCCACTCGCTTTGAAACTGTAAAGGAGCTCCTGCTCCTATAGAGGGACATATAGATAGATAGATAGATAGATAGATATATACTTTATTAATCCCCAAGGGGAAATTTGTCAAAATCACATTACCCATGGGCCACATCAACCGTTGCAGTGTATGAGACATCATGTATGCTGAACAACAGGGAGGTGTTATTGGTGGAAGAGCGTACACTAGAGGCCCAGTGCAATATAATCAATACGTGGGACAATCTTAGCCATGTTGTTTTAGTTCTTAGTTATGTTGGTGTAGTTCTTAGTTATGTTGGTGTAGTTCTTAAATGTCGGGTTCTTCAAATTGATAGACTTATCAATTTAAATATTTGTCAGTTTGAGTGAAAGAAGTGACGCATAGAAAGTCACAGAAGCTCAATGTGTGCACGGGTTCATCAGAGTTTAGCGTGTCCAAGGATTTTCTGTTATTCCTCTTAGCTTGGTACTGACCCTCCAATCAAACTGCCACACGCTGCTGACACGTTACTGCCAGGATATCAAAGTCTCAGTCTGCTCCTTCCATCTCAAGAACTGTGAAGCCAACCGACCACTTAACATCAAATGGTCTGGAACACCACTTGAGCACTGTACCCACCCTGTCTACCTTGGAGTAACCCTGGATCGTACTCTCACCTTTAAAGAACACATCAAAAAGACAAAATCCAAAGTCGGTTCCCGAAACAACATTCTACGGAAACTGACCAACTCCAAATGGGGAGCCACAGCACACACATTAAAATCTACTGCTCTGGCCCTGTGCTATTCCTCTGCAGAATATGCATGCCCTGTTTGGGAGAGGTCAACCCATGCCCAGAAACTTGACCCAGCCTTGAACAACACCTGCCGTCTGATCACTGGCTGCTTGAAACCCACCAACACAAGCAACCTGCACCTCCTCGCTGGCATTGCACCTGCTGATATTAGACGGAAAGTTGCCAGCCGAGTCGAGAAAACAAAAGCTACTAGCGATGAACGCCATCTCCTCCATGGATGTCACCCTCCGGCCCAACGGCTAAAGTCAAGAAAAAGTTTTCTCAGCCAGGTCCAGCCCCTAACAAAGTCTCGGGAAGAAACCAGAATACAACTCTGGATGGAAAAACTTGAGAATGACCCACCTCCAACTGACATGGGAATACCCCCCACTGAAAACCTACCCCCTGGCCAAGAAGCATCATGGGCTCAATGGAAAACACTCAACCGCCTTAGAACAAGAACGGGACGATCCAAAGATGCTCTGGTCAGATGGGGCTACAAGACTGGCCCAACCACCTGTGAATGTGGACAAGCAGACCATACAATGGAGCACTGCCTTGTCTGCCCTCTACTACCTAACCCTTGCAGCCCAAAAGACCTTGCAGTATTCAACAAAAACGCAAAGGACTGTGTAAAGAAATGGGAAACTGCCATATAACTATCACGCTTCAGTGAAACGAAAAGAAGAAGAAGAAGCAGCCTTCAGAGTGACAGCCAAGACAGCACCCGTCTATCCTTTTCTCAGCCTTGACTCCCAGCAGAACCTGCATGATAATGCGATGCTTTTCTTCCACAGCGCAGCAACGCTGAGAGCCAGACACGCTCCTGACACGCTCAGCACAAAGGCAGCAGCCTGAGCAGGACTCTACGAGAATCAGTCCACAGAGCAGATTTAGACATACAGTATATATGCATTTTGAAAAATGGGTTGCAATCACAGACATAACAGGTACCGACACAAGCGCACTACGCACATACAGTATGCCTCCATCGTGCATGTGCATGAGAGACAGCGTTCTACTGAAGGCAGCAATACAACTCAGCACTCAGTAAGTATTTCTACAACATAAGGCATTCAGAGCAAATTAATTCGCAACTTTTAATGATAATAATAATAATAATAATACATTCATTTTATAAGGCGCCTTTCAAGGCACTCAAGGTCGCCGTACAACATATTTAAAAATGGACACAATTAAAAAGCAGAACAGTTAAAAAGCAAAACAGTTAAAAAGCAGAACAGTCTAAAAGAGGATTGCAGAAATAATATCTTGCCTGTATAGTATATCATTATGGAAGAAACATGTTGCCTCTATAGCTGAATGCACATTCTTAACTGGAGACGTGGAGGCATCTGCACCTCATTCCTGATGCACAATTAAAATATTTGTTGACGTACTGTCAGTAATTTCCATCACAACGGTGCAGTGGGTTCTGCCACTTGTTGTTTCTCATTGAGAGAGTAGCAGGAGGTATAACACGACAGAGCCGGACCGCTTTGACCCGGAACTGATCCGCACCAGAACCTGAAATGTCACGGCGAGCGCACCGACTCGGCATCTTTTTTACCACTGGTTTCTTTTACAAAACATGCAGTGAGCCAGTGGTTTTGGTTGCCATGGATACCATTTCAGGTGTTTTGGACTCCACAGTTTGCTGGCGCTCTGCACCATGGTCTGATGGGCTTCTGGGCCGGTTTGTGTGTGTGTGTGTGTGTGTGTATGCCATGCAGCATATTGATGGTGCCTGCAGACCTTTTTCTTTTTTTGTCTTTGCCACGCCACCTTTTCTGTCTGTAATCTCCTTTTCCCCATGTTCTTCTCTTTTCTCCTCGTTTTTTCTCCTCTCTTCTCCTCTACTCCATGGAGTAACAATGCCAGATTTAAACCTATCTGCCCCTCTCATTCTCTATTTAACCTCTCTACTCTCTCTCCATTAATACTTCAGCTGTTCTCTCGCTCCCTTCCTTCTCACTTGGCCCATTTCGCCCCAGCAGCCCTCTTGTGAAGGATGAAAGAACTCATGAGACCAGAAGGAGAATCGGGGAAGTCAACAGAGAGAAAGAAGTCATAACAATGAAGGGAAAACCTCGCTGTAAAAGTCTGGGGATGATGTAAAGCTGTGCAACGTGTTATGGCGCATGCTGGAGAACATTACAGTAAAACACCATTACAGATCTTTGTCTTCCTTCAGCCTTCTTTGGTTTGTGTTGTGATGAAACTCCTGTGGGAGTTAAAGGGATATCTCACTGTATATTATGATGAATACAGTTAGTGAGGCATGCTGACTTGAAAGACAAATCTAGAGTCGTTGTCATGACTTTTTATACTGGAAGGTTGATATTGATATTGAGTTTTTAAAGCATGATCATAAAATATTGGCAAACAGTAAATACTTAATAAAAAACTATAAAACATTGTTTCTTAATTAACATAAACATATT